>NW_027010633.1:0-30006 GCF_036934945.1 Oncorhynchus masou masou | reverse complement strand
AAAAATCGACCAAAGTCAAGACACTTGAATGAATATTTTTCAGATGGTTCTGATGGGACAACTCTGAATCCTGTCAAGACAACCACTCAGGACCATAACAGCCCCAAACTTATTTATAGGAAGTACTGCTTGTCTCGTGATTCAGAAGTTGTTGTAGAGAAAGATTTAGCAGATTGAGTAAAGGAAACTCTATAGGCAACACAGAGTCAATGGATGTGGATCCATTCTGTACTGTGATGTCACCATTATTGTCACATTCTGACCTTAGTTCCTTTGTTTTGTCTTTTGTTTTAGTATGGTCAGGGCGTGGGTTGGGTGGGTTGTCTATGTTCGTTTTTCTAGGTTGGTTTTTTGAGTTTGGCCTGGTATGGTTCTCAATCAGAGGCAGGTGTCGTTAGTTGTCTTTGATTGAGAATCATATTTAGGTAGCCTTTTTCCACCTGTGTTTCGTGGGTGTTTGTTTTCTGCTTTGTGTTTTCACTCGACAGGACTGTTTCATTTGTTCGTTCTTCCTAGTTATTATTTTTGTTTAGTGTTCAGTTTTGATTATATTAAAAATCATGAACACTTACCAAGCTGCACCTTGGTCCTCACCTTCTTCCACCAATGACAGCCATTACAATTATTCATGAAAAGTGGTCACCTTGTTTGTTTTCAACAACTATGCAGGGAGTACATAGGCTAAGTACCAGTCTCTTTAGCTAACGTTCCATTCCGTGCCACTCCTTGTCATTGCCAAAGAGACTGGCCTTTCAGCGAATATTAACATTCAATAGAGTAGCACAGTATAAGTCATCCTTACCCATTAAACCTAGTGGTCAAACACGGAAATGGTTCCAATCCTTTTTCCACCATTCATTTCTCCCGTAGGGGATATGAGATGCACTTCAAATAAGGGCTGTGATTCCTGTAGGCTTACTCTGGCATGATGGTTTGATAACCGTGTAATTCTCTCTCAGACAAGGTGACTTCAATCAAAACAAATCTCATTTTATTGGTCACATACACATGGTTAGCAGATGTTAATGCGAATGTAGTGAAATGCTTGTGCTTCTAGTTCTGACCATGCAGTAATATCTAACAAGTAATCAAGTAATCTAACAATTTCACAACAACGACCTTGTAGACACAAGTGTAAAGGAAGGATTAAGAATATGTACATATAAATATATCGATGAGCGATGGCCATGCGGCACAGGCAAGATGCAGTAGATGGTGCAGAATACAGTATATACATATGAGATCAGTAATGTAGGATGTGTAGACATTATTAAAGTGCCATTATTTAAAGTGACTAGTGATACCTTTATTAAATCAATTTATTAAATGTATTACAGTGGCTGGAGTTGAGTCAGTATGTTGGCAGCAGCCACTCAATGTTAGTGGTGGCTGTTTAATGCTGAGCTGTAGTCATGGCCTTGAGATAAAAGCTGTTTTTCAGTCCGTCGAGTCTGACTCCAAGTCTGAGTCACAAGTCGAGTCACGAGTACATCAATTTATATTAGGTCTTCTTATGCAATTGTTTATAGTTGCTACCAAATGGCGCCAATCCCACTAATTTACTATTTATCACTACATCACACGTTCTACTTAATACCTGTGGTTCTTTACTTATTTACTACATACAGTGCCCGTCAAAGGTTTGGGCACTGCTGCTCATCCGAAGGTTTTTCTCTATTTTTGCTATTTTCTACATTGTAGAATAATAGTAAAGACATCAAAACTATGAAATAAGTCAATATGTTGGCAGCAGCCACTGTATGTTAGTGAGAACTGTTTAACAGTCTGGCCTTGAGATAGAAGCTGTTTTTTAGACTCTTGGTCCCAGCTTTGATGCACCTGTACTGACCTCACCTTCTGGACGATAGCGGGGTGAACAGGCAGTATTTCGGGTGGTTGTTGTTCTTTATGTTCTTTTTGGCCTGCCTGTGACATCGGGTGGTGTAGGTGTCCTGGAGGGCAGGTAGTTTGCCCCCGGTGATGCGTTGTGCAGACTGCACCACCCTCTGGAGAGCCTTAATGTTGTGGCCGGAGCCCGACAGCCCGACAGGATGCTTTCAATTGTCCATCTGTAGAAGTTTATGAGGGTTTTAGGTGACAAGCCAAATTTCTTCAGCCTCCTGAGGTGGAAGAGGCACCTTTGCACCTTCTTCACCACTCTGTCTGTGTGGGTGGACCATTTCAGTTTGTCTGTGATGTGAAAGCCAAGGAACGTAAAACTTTCCACCTTCTCCACTGCTGTCCCGTCGATTTGGATGGGGGGATGCTCCCTCTGCTGCATCCTGAAGTGCACGATCATCTCCTTTGTTTTGTAGACGTTGAGTGAGAGTTTATTTTCCTGACACCACACTCCAAGGGCCCTTACCTCTTCCCTGTAGGCTGTCTTTTCGTTCTTGGTAATCAAGCCTACTACTGTAATGTCGTCTGCAAACTTGATATTTGAGTTGGAGGCGTGCATGGCCACGCAGTCATGGGTGAACAGAGACTACAGCGGGTAGCTGAGAATGCACCCTTGTGGGGCCCCAGTGTTGAGGATCAGCGGGATGGAGATGTTGTTTCCTACCCTCACCACCACCATCAGAAAGTCCAGGACCCAGTTACACAGGGCGGGGTCAAGACCCAGGGTCTCAAGCTTGATGACCAGTTTGGAGAGTACTATGGTGTTAAATGCTGAGCTGTAGTCAATGAACAGCAATTTGCAGTAAGCAAATTGGAGTGGTTCTAGCTTATCAGGTAGGGTGGAGGTGATATGATCCTTGACTAGTCTCTCAAAGCACTACATGATGACAGAAGTGAGTGCTACCTTAGGTTTCTTGCAAACAGGTACAATGGTAGCCATCTTGAAGCATGTGGGCACAGCAGACTGGGATAGGGATTGATTTAATATGTCCGTAAACACACCAGCCAGCTGTTCTGTGCATGCTCTGAGGAAGCGGCTAGGGATGCCATCTTAGCTGGCAGCCTTGCAAAGGTTAAAACATTTAAATGTTTTACTCACATTGGCCACGGTGAAGGAGAGCCCACAGGCTTTGGGAGTGGGCCGTGTCAGTGGCACTGTATTGTCCTCAAAGCGAGCAAAGAAGTTGTTTAATTTGTCTGGGAGTGAGACGTTGATGTCCACGACGGGACAGGTTTTCTTTTTGTAATCAGTGATTGACTGTAGACCCAGCCACATACATCTCGTGTTTGAGCCATTGAATAGTGACTCTACTTTGTCTCTAAACTGGCGTTTACTTGTTTAATTGCTTTGCGGAGGGAATAGCTCCACTGTTTGTATTTGGTCATGTTTCCAGTTGCCTTGCCATAATTTAAAAGCGGTGGTTCGCGCGTCCAGTTTTGCGCTAATGCTGCCATCAATCCACGGTTTCTGGTTAGGGGAGGTTTTAATAGTCACAGTGGGTACAACATCACCGATGCACTTGCAAATAATCTCGCTCACCGAGTTAGCCTATACGTCAATGTTGTTGTCTGAGAAGGGCTTTGAGGGCTTTGTATGCATCAAGGAAGTTAGAGTAGCAATGGTCCAGCATTCCACCAGATGCTACCATAATGTTGCGCATTCTATATGCTGATAGAATTTAGGAAGCTTTGTTCTCAGATTAGCTTTGTTAAAATCCCCAGCTACAATAAATGCAGCCTCAGGATATATGGTTTCCACTTTGCATTGGGGGGAATATACACGGCTGTGACTTTAATCGAAGATAATTCTCTTGGTAGATAATGCGGTCGGCATTTGATTTTAAGGAATTCTAGGTCAGGTGAACAAAAGGACTTGAGTTCCTGTATGTTGTTATGATTACACCATGAGTCGTTAATCATAAGGCATACACCCCTGCCCTTCTTCTTACCATAGAGATGTTTGTTTCTGTTGGCGCGATGCGTGAAGAAACCAGGTGGCTGTACCGACTCTGACAATATATCCCATGTTTCCGTGAAACAGAGAATGTTACAATCTCTGATGTCTCTCTGGAAGGCAACTTGTGCCCTAATTTCATTCACCTTGTTCTCTAGAGTTTGGACATTGGCCAGTAATATGCCCGGAAGTGGTGGATTGTGTGCTGGCCTTCTAAGTTTAACCAGTGAGCCGCTCCGTCTGCCCTCTCCTGCGACCGTTGTTTGGGTGGGGCCTCTGGGATAAGATTCCATGTCCAGGTGGAGGTTCGAACAAAGGATCCCATTTTGGAAAGTCGTTCATTCCTGAGTTTAATTATCTCATTTACAGTTAGCAAACTCGTTTTTGAAGTTTAGGACATCTACTTTGTGCATGACACAAGTCATTTTCCAACAATTGTTTACAGACAGATTATTTCACTTATAATTCACTGTATCACAAGTCCAGTAGATCAGAAATCAAACTAAGTTGACTGTGCCTTTAAACAGCTTTGAAAATTCAGATTCCATGATGTCATGGCTTTGAAGCTTCTGATAGGCTAATTGACATCATTTGAGTCAAATGGAAGGGTCCCTGTGGTTATTTCAAGGTCTACCTTCAAACTCAGTGCCTCTTTGTTTGACATCATGGGAAAATCAAAAGAAACCAGCCAAGACATTTGGACAATTGGAGACCTCCACAAGTCTGGTTCATCCTTGGGAGAAATGTCCAAATGTCTGAAGGTATCACGTTCATCTGTACAAACAATAGTATGCAAGACCATGGGTCTCGACCCCGCCCCGCCCTGTGCAACTGGGTACTGGACTTCCTGATGGGCCGCCCCCAGGTGGTGAGGGTAGGCAACAACATCTCCACCCCGCTGATCCTCAACACTGCCTGTTCAATCCCAGAACAACAGCAAAGGACCCTGTGAAGATGCTGGAGGAAACAGGTACAACAGTATCTATATCCACAGGTAAACGAGTCCTATATCGACATAACCTGAAAGGCCTCTCAGCATGGAAGAAGCCACTGCTCCAAAACCACCATAAAAAAGACAGACTACAGATTGCAGCTGCACATTGGGCCAATGATCATACTTTTTGTTGAAATGTCCTCTGGTCTGATGAAACAAAAATGTAACTGTTTGGCCATAATGACCTTTATGTTTGGAGGAAAAAGGGGGATGCTTGCAAGTCGAAGAACACCATCCCAACCTTGAAGCACTGGCGTGACAACATCATGTTGTGGGGGTGCTTTGCTGCAGGTTGGACTGGTGCACTTCACAAAATAGATGGCATCATGAGGAAAGAAAATTATGTGGATATTTTGAAGCAACATCTCAAAACATCAGTCAGGAAGTTAAATCTTGGTCGCAAATGGGTCTTCCAAATGGACAATGACCCCAAGCATACTTCCAAAGTTGTGGCAAAATGGCTTAAGCACAACAAAGTCAAGGTATTGGAGTGGACACACTGAAACCGTGTGTGCAAGCAAGGAGGCATACAAACCTGACCCAAGTTTCACCAGCTCTGTCAGGAAGAATGGGCCAAAATTCACCCAACTTATTGTGGGAAGCTTGTGGAAGGCTACCCGAAATGTTTGACCCAAGTTAAACAATTTAAAGGCAATGATACCAAATACTAATTGAGTGTATGTCAACTTCTGACCTTTTGGTAATGTGATGAAAGAAATAAAAGCTTAAATAAATAATTCTCTCTACTATTATTCTGACATTTCACATTCTTAAAATAAAGTGGTGATCCTATCTGACCTAAGACAGGGCATTTTTACTAGGATTAAATGTTAGGAATTGTGAAAAACTGAGTTTAAATATATTTGGCAAAGGTTTATGTAGACTTCCGACTTCAACTGTAAATAACTGCAGGAAGGTGAATGTGTCTTTCAGAGTCTGTTGGAAAGCAGACAACCAGGTTTTCCTCTAGGATTTTCCCTGTGCTGAGCTATATTTTGTTTCTTTTTCCCCAAAAAATCTTCCTAGTCTTTGCTGATGACAAGCATACCCATAACATGATGAAGCCACCACAATGTTTTTGATAATATGAAGAGTGTTACTCAGAGATGTGTTGGATGTGCCCAAAACATAATGCTTTGTATTCAGGGCATGAAGGTAATTTCTTTGCCACATTTCTTGAAGTTTTACTTTAGTGCCTTATTGCAAACAAGATGCATGTTTTGGGATGTTTTCTTCCTGTACAGGCTTCCTTTTCTTCACTCTGTCATTTAGGTTAGTACTCTGTGGTAACTACAATGTTGTTGATCCATTGTGAGTTTCCTCCTTTCCGAGCCACTTCAGGATCCAACCCTTTTTTTCTATTTTCGCCTAAAATGACTAACCCAAGTCCAACTGCCTGTAGCTCAGGCCCTGAAGTAAGGATATGCATATACTTGACACCAATTGAAAGGAAACACTTTGTAGCTTGTGGAAATGTGAAAGGAATGTAGGAGAATATGACACATTAGATAAAACATTTTTTTTGTATTTTTGTTGTACCATCAACTTTGAAATGCATGAGAAAGAGCATGATGAATTATTCTACAATACCTCTTTTGTCAATCGGCCTGGACCATTTTACTGCCGACACGGAGCCCCGGGGATCCATTTCGACTGGTTTGCCGACGAAACCGTCCGAGGTGGTTTAACCGGCTCTTCCGTTGCGACATCGCCTGATGCCCATCTGCTAGCCCCGGCCTGCTAGCTGTCTGAATCGCTTTGTCTCCAGCTCGCCTAGCGTAGCAGCGGCTACTGAATTGGCTCCCTGACTCACCTCGTGCTACTCATTGGACCCTATGATCACTCGGCTACACATGCTTCTCCCTTATGTAAATAGCTCTTGTCTATAGCTGTTTTGGTTAGTGATTATTGTCTTATTCTAACCCAGGACTGTTTCAATAACACGGTACCTCATTTTGTTTACCTGTCGGCCCCAGCCTCGAACTCAGGTCCTGTTTGTACCTAACTGACCCGCTCTTCCCATTCATCGCCATTTACCCGTTGTTGTCTTAGCTCTCCTGATCAACACCTGTGATTGCTATATGCCTCTCTCTAATGTCAATATGCCTTAGCTACTGCGGTCTTGGCTAGTTCTTATTGTTCTATTTCAATGTAGACCCTCAGTCCTGCTCATAATGCCTTAGATAGCTCTTTTGTCCCACCCCACACACATGCAGAGACCTCACCTGGCTTAACTGGTGCCTCCAGAGACGAAACCTCTCTCGAAACGCCTATGTTTATCTCCACTGTACTCACATCCTACCATACCATTGTCTGTACATTATGCCCTGAATCGATTCTACCATGCCCAGAAATCTGCTCCTTTTCTTCGCTGTCCCCAACGCAGTAGACAACCAGTTCTTATAGCCTTTATTCGTACCCTTATCCTACTCCTCCTCTGTTCCTCTGGTGATTTAGAGGTTAACTCAGGCCCTGTAGCCCCCAGCACCACTCTTTGGTTTCATGCATGTTAACATCAGAAGATCAACAAAAACTCTGAAATTTCCATCCCCAACTACAACATTTTACACCAAGATAGAACTGCCAAAGGGGGTGGAGTTGCAATATACTGCAGAGTTAGACTGCAGAGTTCTGTCATGCTATCCAGGTCTGTGCCCAAACAGTTTGAGCTTCTACTTTAAAAATCCACCTTTGCAGAAATAAGTCTCTCACTTGTTATAGACCCCCCTCAGCGGTGGCCTGGACACCATATTTGATTTAATTGCCCCCCATTTATCTTCAGAGTTTGTACTGTTAGGTGACCTATACTGGGATATGCTTAACACCCCGGCCATCTTACAATTTAAGCTAGATGCCCTCAATCTCACACAAACCTACCAGGTAAAACCCTAAATCAGTGAACACGGGCACCCTCATAGATCTCATCCTGACCAACCTGCCCTTTAAATACACCTCTTCTGTCCTCAACCAGGATCTCAGTAATCACTGCCTCATTGCCTGCGTCCAGTTGACACTGTGTTAACAAACCTCCAGACGAGCTTCCATGCCATACAACACTCCATACAACATCCTTCTGTGACCTCCAACTGCTCTTAAATACAAGTAAAACTATATGCATGCTCTTCAACAGATCGCTGCCTGCACCCGCCCGCCCGTCCATCATCACTACTCTGGCAGGTTCTGACTTAGGTATTTGTAGTTGTCCACATATTCTATGTGTCTGGTTTGACTGTAAACTCTCCTTCCAGACTTACATTAAGCATCTCCAATCCAAAATTAAATCTTCCCATCTTCCCAATCAGCTTCCCATTTCGCCTCAAAGCATCCTTCACTCATGCTGCCAAACATACCCTCGTAAAATGGAATATCCTACCGATCCTTGACTTCGGCGATGTCATTTTCAAAATAGCCTCCAACACTCTACTCAGCAAATTGGATGCAGTCTATCACAGTGCCATCCGCTTTGTCACCCAAAG
This sequence comes from Oncorhynchus masou masou, assembly GCF_036934945.1. NCBI lineage: Eukaryota > Metazoa > Chordata > Actinopteri > Salmoniformes > Salmonidae > Oncorhynchus > Oncorhynchus masou. The sequence continues at coordinate 21,683 of NW_027010633.1, read as the reverse complement.
CCCCATATACAATCCGCCACTGCGATCTGTATGTTCTCGATTGGCTGGCCCCTCTTCATATTCATTGCCAAACCCAATGGCTCCAGGTCATCTATAAGTCTTTGCTAGATAAAGCCCCGCCTTATCTCAGCTCACTGGTCATCATAGCCGCACCCACCCACCCAGCATGCGGGAAATAAGGCATATTTCACTGGTCATCCCCAAAGCAACTCCTCGTTTGTCCGCCTATCCTTCCAGTTCTTTGCTGCCAATGACGGGAATGAATTGCAAAAATCACTGAAGCTGGAGACATATCTCCCTCACTAACTTTAAGCATCAGCTGTCAGAGCAGCTTACGGTCATTGCACCTGTATACAGCCCATCTGTAAATAGCCCACCCAACTCCTTATCCCCATATTGTTCTTGTTTTTCTCCTTTGCACTCCAGTATCTCTACGTGCACAATCATCTTCTGCACTTCGATCACTTCAGTGTTTCATTGCTAAATTGTAATTATTTTGCCACTATGGCCTATTTATTGCCTTACTACATTTGCACTGTATAAGCATTTTTCTATTGTGTTTATTGACTACATTTGTTTATCCATGTGTAACTCTGTGCTGTCATTTCATAATCTGTTAACTTATTTTTCTTGCACTCTGACAGGTAAATATTTAGCCTGTAGTCCTAATATTTAGCTAGTGAATGGCCTAATATCTAGCTAATATTTAGCTTTTTACTTCAGCTACACATCACTTGCCTCTCTTTCCAGCTGTTTCCATAGGCAACAGGCTACTTCAAGCCTCTCCAGAATAGGCCATTCCTCTTCTCGTGAAATCCCAGGAAAAGCTATAGCCTACAACTATATGATATTTATTTGTATCATTGTTTATACTATAAAGCAGGCTTGCTCTTGCTGATTCCTGAATGTGAAATGTTTGAAACTACAGCATAGAAAATGCATGTTGAGGAGAGGGTTGGTGTGATCCCATTTGGCCAGTCATGATAACATTGTTTGCACTGATGAATTGCAAATAGTTTCACAGGACATGCAGAAATGTTCACAGTGAAAGAAGACAAAGGAATTGACAACCACTAGAAAATGGAAATCACTTGCAAACCACTTGAACAACGATACAACAACATGCTGTAAAAGATGATTTTAATTGCTACATTTAAATACAAGTTACTATATTTATTTTTCATTAGTCCTACATGTACATTGAAGTATTATTTGCAGTTGTCACTATGACAATGAACACACCATGAAAGTACTGAATGGCCTGAACCAGTATCTGTGTGTTAAGAATCCTAGGAAAGGTCCTGTTTATATAGGCAGCTCTGCAGTAGGATGCGTTGATCAGTCGACTGACAGGAGTAGGACTGTAGAACGATACATGATCAACTTTCATCTCGTGTGGATGCTCACCAACGTTTTATAGTTATGTAGCCTATATTTTATCATAATGCGTTACAGGTATTGACTTGGTGGGACGGCCCAGCCTTAACTCTGACACAACACAACTAACGTCATTATCACAACAGAACTACATTATCGATACTTGAATGAAATAAATATAAAATTACACACGTTACACTTATTTTTGACTTTTATGCTCTATAAATTGACTCTTTCAAATGATTTAAATCAAAATCAAATGAAATTTATTTATATAGCCCTTCGTACATCAGCTGATATCTCAAAGTGCTGTACAGAAACCCAGCCTAAAACCCCAAATAGCAAGCAATGCAGGTGTAGAAGCACGGTGGCTAGGAAAAACTCCTAGAAGGCCAAAACCTAGGAAGAAACCTAGAGAGGAACCAGGCTATGTGGGGTGGCCAGTCCTCTTCTGGCTGTGCCGGGTGGAGAGTATAACAGAACCTTATGGCCAAGATGTTCAAATGTTCATAAATGACCAGCATGGTAGAATAATAATAAGGCAGAACAGTTGAAACTGGAGTAGCAGCACGGTCAGGTGGACTGGTGACAGCAAGGTCATCATGGTAGTCCTGGGGCATGGTCCTAGGGCTCAGATCCTCTGAGAGAGAGAAAGAAAAGAGAGAATTAGAGAGAGCATATATGGGGTGGGCAGTCCTCTTCCGACAGTGCCGGATGGAGATTATAACTACTCTGGCAAGTTTGCCACCAGTGCGCTGCATGAAGCAGTAAAGCAGAAGTCGAATCCATCAGTATGTATTTTAGTTTGAGAATTTTAGTTTGGAGAATATACAAACAAAATAGGTTGCTTAGCAACCAGATGCCAACTCAAGTTCTGTGGAGAAAAGTGATGGAGTTCCAATATTTGCATAATCGTTGTGATTGGAGGATAGCTGCGTAGGGCAATGTAATCAGGATCAATTCTCTGTCCTCCTCATGCTCATTAATGATAGAATGTTCATATTTGAAGATGTCATATGACATGAAGTACAGGGAGTGGATTAGCTAAAGAGACTGTACTCAGGCTAGGGAGTACAGCCTCTACTGCAAAACCACTTCTCTGTTACTGGCCCAAAGCTCTTAACCACTAAGCTATAAGCCTCCTCTACTTCACACTTCTCTCTTCCTGTGTGAATTTCTGCTTGTCTGTGAAACGCTGATGTCCGTTTCTGTGAAATGACGTGCAAGTAAACAGCCCTCTCTGGTTCTCAACTAAACCAGACCCCTCTTTGTTATGTCAGTTACTGAGCTAACACGTTTTAGATAAGTAGTTAGTAATCATGGCTGAATAGGGGCCCCCATTCATTTTGTTAGTCATTCTCACCCAGATATTCAATTAACATGGCATGTCATTATAAAATGTGTAGAATTGTAGCTGAAAAAATTGTCTCTCCACCCCATGACAAAATGGGTAAAATTGTAAAATTTTGCTGCAAAATGGACAGAAATTGATATTAAAGGTGCTAAATGCAGTTGTTATTATTATTATAATTATTATCTCAATATCAAATAATTTATGGGTATCAATTATGTACCTTACTGTGATTGTTTTAAATTCAATTTAAATAAACAAAAACAGCTTCTTAGCAAAGAGCTATTTCCCAAGCAACAATTTTGTAAAAAACTGTCTGGAAGTGGTGTGAGAGGGAGGGACAAACTGAAAAACGTCTACTATTAGCAGAAAGGTTTGGAACTCTGTCTATTAACTATTTTACAGCATACGGTGATGTCCATTATGGAAGGCTAAAAGTATCCCACCAAACACAGGCAGAAATGTCAGGCTATCTTTCATTTTTTAATAATAATAGGAATAAATATATATATATTTTACACATGAGATACAAACATAAACATACGAACAACAGCTTTCTCACAAACAACGAGCTGCATCTCATCTGTTAAAACACTGTATCCCATGCTTTTTCAATGAACCATAAACAATTAATGAACATGCACCTGTGGAACGGCCGTTAAGACACTAACAGTTTACAGACGTTAGGCAATTAAGGTCACAGTTATGAAAGCTTAGGACACTAAAAAAGAGCTTTCACTGTCTCTGAAAAACACCAAACGAAAGATGCCCAGGCTCCTTGCTCATCCTGCGTGAACGTGCCTTAGACATGCTGCAAGGAGGCATGATGACTGCAGATGTGGCCAGGGCAATAAATTGCAATGTCAGTACTGTGAGACGCCTAAGACAGCGCTACAGGAGACAGGACGGACAGTGGCAGACCACGTGTAACAAAACCTGCACAGGATGGGTACACCCACATCACACCTGTGGGACAGAGTACAGGAAGGCAACACCAACTGCCCGAGTTACACCAGGAACAGCACAATCCCTCCATCAGTGCTCAGACTGTCCGCAATAGGCTGAGAGGCTGGACTGAGGGCTTGTAGGCCTGTTGTAAGGTCCTCACCAGACATCACCGGCAACAACGTCACCTTTTTTATTATTTTTTTATTTCACCTTTATTTAACCAGGTAGGCTAGTTGAGAACAAGTTCTCATTTGCAACTGCGACCTGGCCAAGATAAAGCTTAGCAGTGTGAACAGACAACACAGAGTTACACATGGAGTAAACAATTAACAAGTCAATAACACAGTACAAAAAAGGCGAGTCTATATACATTGTGTGCAAAAGGCATGAGGAGGTAGGCGAATAATTACAATTTTGCAGATTAGCACTGGGTGATAAATGATCAGATGGTCATGTACAGGTAGAGATACTGGTGTGCAAAAGAGCAGAAAAGTAAATAAATAAAAACAGTGGGGGGGGATGGAGGTAGGTGAAAATGGGTGGGTTATTTACCAATAGACTATGTACAGCTGCAGCGATCGGTTAGCTGCTCAGATAGCACATGTTTGAAGTTGGTGAGGGAGATAAAGTCTCCAACTTCAGGGATTTTGCAATTCGTTCCAGTCACAGGCAGCAGAGTACTGGAACGAAAGGCGGCCAAATGAGGTGTTGGCTTTAGGGATGATCAGTGAGATACACCTGCTGGAGCGCGTGCTACGGATGGGTGTTGCCATCGTGACCAGTGAACTGAGATAAGGTGGAGCTTTACCTAGCATGGACTTGTAGATGACCTGGAGCCAGTGGGTCTGGCGACGAATATGGGAGCGAGGGCCAGCCGACTAGAGCATACAAGTCGCAGTGGTGGGTGGTATAAGGTGCTTTAGTGACAAAACGGATGGCACTGTGATAAACTGCATCCAGTTTGCTGAGTAGAGTGTTGGAGGCAATTTTGTAGATGACATCGCCGAAGTCGATGGGCACAAAGCCACCATCGCTGGACCAGATTGGACTAAAAGAAAGTTCTCTTCACTGACGAGTCGCGGTTTTGTCTCACCAGGGGTGATGGTCGGTCACGTTCATTGTCAAGGAATGAGTGTTACACCGAGGCCTGTACTCTGGAGCAGGATCGATTTGGAGGTGGAGGGTCCATCATGGTCTGGGGCGGTGTGTCACAGCATCATCGGACTGAGCTTGTTGTTATTGTAGGCAATCTCAATACTGTGCGTTACTCGGAAGACATCCTCCTCCCTCATGTAGTACCCTTCCTGCAGGCTCATCCTGACATTACCAGCATGACAATGCCACCAGAAATACTGCTCGTTCTGTGCGTGATTTCCTGTAAGACAGGAATGTCAGTGTTCTGCCATGGCCAGCGAAGAGCACAGAGCTCAGTCCCATTGAGCATGTCTGGGACCTGTTGGATCGGAGGTTGAGGGCTAGGGCCATTCCCCCAGAAATGTCCGGGATCTTGCAGGTGCCTTGGTGGAAGAGTAGGGTAACATCTCACAGCAAGAACTGGCAAACATGGTGCAGTCCATGAGGAGGAGATGCACTTACTTTTGATTTTGACCCCGCCTTCGATCAGGGACACATTAATCCATTTCTGTTGTTTACTGTGGAACTTGTTCAGTTTGTGTCTCAGTTGTTGAATCTTGTTATGTTCATACAAATATTTACACATGTTAAGTTTGCTGAAAATAAACACAGTTGACAGTGAGAGAACGTTTCTTTTGCTGAGTTTATATAAAACACAGCAAATCATGTTTTTGACTGCACTGGGCCTTTAAAACGGCAACGTTTTCTCTCCACCACACAGAAAAATGTGTATAATTGCAGGAAATGAACTTTAAAACGTAGATGTTTCTCTCCACCATCAGGAGGGGGCCTGCTGTAAGGTCCCCCACTAACCAGACCCTTCTCCCCTGTGGTCGTCTCAGGCTCTCAGAACCTCTTCCTCGTGGTGACTGTAGGAGTGGCTTTGGCAGCAGCGGTGTGTGTCACTGCTGTTGTCATCATAGTACGCAGGAGGAGAGACAGTAAGGACTTACATTTGTCTCTGAGTTTAATGGAGTGCATTAATTACACAGTAATACATGGAGACAGAGTTGTTTCATTGAAATTCTTCTGATTTCTTGTATTTGTTCTTGTCAGAGAATCAAGTGCCAACTGATAACAGCATTGTGAGTGAACTGTGACTTAATTAACACAGTTAGTTATTTTACTTTAATAATAGTATAATACACCAAGAGTTTGCACTATCATTATATTGTTTACATTTTGTTATTAATTGATAAAGGGTCTGAAGGCAGTAAACCACTCCACCCCACCAACCAATGAGGACAAGGTTAGTGCATCAACATTCTAATGGAGTTTGAAACATGATTAATATGAAACATAATTTGACCCAGTTGTTATAATGGAATCAGACTAATGTCCAGTTTAAATTATTAATGTTTCAATAACCATTTTGACCCTTGTAGAGTCAACCTGCTGACAGAATCACCTATGCCTCCATTGACCACTTCAATCAAAATCCCCCTGAGAGAGTTGATGTAAGATAAACTATACTGAACATATTGTAATGGTATCACTCTCCCTCATACACACTGTTTAAAGCCTTTACTTTGTTGTGTGTGTGTTGTCTCTGTAGGCCCAAGGTGAAGATGCATTGATGTATGCCTCAGTTATGCCCTATTCTGGCAGAGGGAGAGAGACAGAGAACCCTGCTGACCCCAGCTCCGTCTACTCCACTGTCAAGTAACCTCAGGGAGCCAAGACATCAACATGAAGACTACACTCTCTCATTCACACCCTGATTCCAGACCTGATTTGGTTCTAGGAATATATATTTTTGTGCTATTAATTAAAAGTGACAATCTGCACTAGTTACATCCATTTCTGGACATATTAATTAATGATATGCACCCACTGACTCTAGAAAAATAAAATGTAGAAATGCCTCATGAGTTTAGTTAAACTGTCATAACCCATCAGAACCCAAAATATATGCTTGTTTTACTCCAATGTTTGTAAACAAATGAAATGTAAACAAACACAATGTATAGCCTCAAAATATGGTTTAAACTATAATGTTGATATCATGGATGGCCAGTCCTTGCATCTATAGCTCTGTCTATGAGAGTGGTTCTCCAGCCCCGTCCCTCAGCTTTTCAGCAAAACAATGGTGGAGAGTGTGATTGCTTAATGTTTCAACTGCTGATTGCCTCTTTAAGATGTGTATATTAGATTGATATAGACCAATGAGTTGGGAGACAGGAAAAGTGGAAGAGTTTGAGAGTCAGAAGGGCATGCTTCAGATTCAAATTCATGCTGACTCTGATAGCCTAGGCTATACAGTAATATACTGCATGTGAACATATAAAAAATTACTGCCCAATGTTACACACTACTATTCAGTGTGTACAACTTCTACTACAAGACCAGAGTGTGGCTACTTTGCAAGAATCTCAAATGTAAAATATTGTTTTGGTTACTACATGATTCCATATGTGGTATTTTATAGTTTTGATGTCTTCACTATTATTCTACAATGTAGAAAATATTCAAAATAAGGAAAAACCCTTGAATGAGAAGGTGTCTCCAAACTTCTGACTGGTATTGTATGTGAATGAGTTTGCTAAAATATCTAAAAATAGGTTTTCATTATGAGGTATTGTGAGAATAATTTGTTGTTTTTAATCCATTTCTAATTCAGGCTGTAAAAAAACAAAATGTGGAAAAGGTCAAGGGGTACGAATAATTTGTGAAGGCACTGTAGAAATACATGCACTGTGTGTTGACCAAGGTAATACATCTGACTTTGGCCCAATGCTGTACCACTCATATAATCTACCATAGAACTGAAATGGAATATTAACCAATACTAGAATAAGGTGGGGAAGATGGTCCTGCAGTTGAGGCCTTCCTCCCCGGATAGTAATAGAAAACATACAAGATTAGCAGAGGTGAGTCCAGCATGACAAGATCAATGAGGGCGATCATTTGTTCAGATAAGTATAACTCATGTTTGTATAACTAAATCTCATGCGTTAAAGTGTTTCTATAGTTCTCACTGTAATCTCTAAAAGTTTTCATCATGATCATATCAAACACCTATCAACTTACTCTTAATATGTATGGGCCGTTGACGTTACCAGTCTAAGGCTGCGATGGTTGTCCTGACAGAATCAGAATAGTTCCATCAGAACTGTCTGAAAAACATCATTTCAAGTGTCTTGACTTCAGTGTGGCAAATGTCTGGCCAGTCTGAATCCATTAGAGGGAGAGCCTTACGGTTGTGGGTGGAGCAGTTGCCGTACCAGCGGTGATGCAGCCCGACAGGATGCTCTCGATTGTACATCTGTAGAAGTTTGTGAGTGCTTTGGTGACAAGCCGAATTTCTTCAGCCTCCTGAGGTTGAAGAGGCGCTACTCACGCCTTCTTCACGATACTGTCTGTGTGCATTGGACCAATTCAGTTTGTTTGTGATGTGTACGCCGAGGAACTTAAAACTTACCCTCTCCACTCCTGTCCCGTCGATGTGGATAGGGGGTGCTGTTTCCTGAAGTCCACAATCATCTCCTTAGTTTTGTTGACGTTGAGTGTGAGGTTATTTTCCTGACACCACACTCCGAGGGCCCTCACCTCCTCCCTGTAGGCCGTCTCGTCGTTGTTGGTAATCAAGCCTACCACTGTTGTGTCGTCCGCAAACTTGATGATTGAGTTGGAGGCGTGCGTGGCCACGCAGTCGTGGGAGAACAGGGAGTACAGGAGAGGGCTCAGAACATGGACGATGTACTATGTCTGCAGTGGCTACATCATACAGATGGGAGTAAGCCATTTAACCTGGGACCATGAGCGAAAATTAATGAAGGTTCACTGCCTCTCTATTGTCAGCAACTGACACTCCACTTCTCCCTCGGGAGTGCTTTTCACAGTCAGAGGATGTCACAGCTTGACGTCTGTGTGGATCTGATGTTTGGAGTTTCTCTGCAGCCAGGGCCGGCCCCCTCATTAGGCAGGATTAGGTGTCCACCTATGGTGGCAGAATGACGAGAGAGGAATTTTCTGAGCTAAACTGACCCAGACAAACCAACAACAACAACACATAAAACCTCACATAATTCTGCCCCAAAACAACAACATTTTCTCTCAACCAGTGACTTATGGGTATTTTAGGTGAGCACTGATGACACACTGTGACAAGCGGTGCCCTCTTTGGTAAAGGCAGGGGCGCCAAATATGTTGCTTGTCCATTCCCAGCATGCCCCTCCAGTGTGTTGTTGGAGAGACATAACGCTGCGACACTCAACCAACTTTCAGTCCCAAAAATAATCTAACATCAATCATGTAGCAGATATAACATATGGTAGAAAGAGAGTAGGTGGCCTTTTCTGTAACTTACAGACTGGAGACTAAATGTATGACAATATAATGAGATGGACACTTTTTATATCATGCAGGTTTCTCTGATCAAAAAGCCTAAACTAAATGTCACCCAATCAAATAAAAAATGAGCTGACTTTTTAACAAATAACATATCCTAACAACAGGACAGGTCAAAGTAAAATGGACAATATGGAAATTGACAATCAGGCTACTGACATCTGCTGAACAGAAGTTTCACCTCATGGGCTAAAATGTCATGATCAGTGGTTTTAAGTTTGTATGCGTCACTGTTTGACGAGCTGATTATAGTAAACAATTCAATATTTCTGCATTTCCCGCTGTGTAAACATATTGCAAACGGCTCAGAAGAACTCCTGATGAAGTTGGGTAGCTGATATTCAGGGCTTAAATAGACTAAATGATTAGTCACAGGAATCAGGACTAATAAAGCCAATGCAAAGGCCTGTTTTTACAAACGGTGTGTCGACCTCATGGAAGAGCATTCATAACATTCCACTGTGGGCCGACACAGTAGACTACACCCCAGTAAGCACGGACTGGCGCTGATGTCTCTAGGACGTCTTTTTGGTGTTTTACAAATGGTAGGGCTACCATATACTGAAGCTCACCACCTGCCTCAATCTGCATCATCCAGTCACAGCCAGCTCAGACTAACATCTTGGTTAATACCTGGGGAACATGTTCTAGTTCTGTCAAATGTGAGCAGAGAGCACCTTAATGTTACTGGTCTGTCAGGCTTCACTGGTGTTGAAGAGGAGACTGAAAAAGATAAATATCTTAATGTACTGCTTATATTGCATATTACCGTAAAAACTATACTTTTGTGCAGTGAAATTTAAGCTCTGATTGATGACTTGTTCTTTGGTACTACGAGCTAGGTCAGCTGGTGTGTGAGTCTAATATGAATAATAATGGTATGAAAGTTAGTCATAAATTAGTAAATGACATGCTTGTTCTGTCCCTTTTAGAGTAAGATTGCAGACAGAGTTGACGTAGTCTCAGGGATAAGATTCAGAGAGAAAAGAGGGCTGAGAAGGACAGGAAGAGAAGTGGGGCGGCAGTCTCAAATAGTGTTTCATGGACATTTAGGTTTTTCAGGACCACTGGTCCCATTCACAGCTGAAAGAGAGAGCCAGGGAGAGTCAGAGAGAAAAGGAGAGATACCAACAAGAGGTAGATGAGGAAATGGGAGAAGGAGCCAGATAGGAGGTAGAAGGACCAACTCATGAAGTAGAAGAAGAGTTAGGAAAGAGATTACAATGAAAATTAAGAATTGGAGGACACAGGAGGAGGATAGATATGATATGAAGAGAGGAATGCAGACAGGAAGGACCAGGCTCAAGATAACCAAGTATTCACACCTAGAGCTCCACACGGAGCCTCACCTGTTGTCCCACCTGTAGTCCCACCTGTAGTCCCACCCGTAGTCCCAGCTGTAGTCCCACCTAGAGCTCCAACATGAGCCTCACCTGTTGTCCCACCTGTAGTCCCACCTGTAGTCCCACCTAGAGTCACACTGTCACGTTCTGACCTTAGTTCTGTTATTATATCTTTGTTTTAGTATGGTCAGGACGTGAGTTGGGTGGGTTGTCTATGTTTGTTTTTCCATAATTTGGGATTTCTGTGTTCGGCCTAGTATGGTTCTCAATCAGAGGCAGCTGTCAATCGTTGTCCCTGATTGAGAATCATTCTTCGGTAGCCTGGTTTCACTTTTGAGTTGTGGGTGTTTATTTTCTGTCTTTGTGTGTGTCGCCAGACAGGACTGTTTCGGTTTTCGTTCATTCACTTTATTGTTTTGTATTTCAGTGTTCATTTTGAGTTATTAAAGATTACATCATGAACTCTTACAACGCGGCGCATTGGTCCTCCGATCCTTCTCGCTACTCCTCCTCAGAGGAGGAGGACGAGATCTGTTTCACACACCTGCAGTCCATCCTGTAGTCTAACCAGTAGTCCCACCTGTAGTCTAACCAGTAGTCCCACCTGTAGTCTAACCAGTAGTCCCACCTGTAGTCCCACTTGTAGTCTCAGCTGTAGTCCCACCTGTAGTCTAACCAGTAGTCCCACCTGTAGTCTAACCAGTAGTCCCACCTGTAGTCTAACCAGTAGTCCCACCTGTAGTCTAACCAGTAGTCCCACCTGTAGTCCCACTTGTAGTCTCAGCTGTAGTCCCACCTGTAGTCTAACCAGTAGTCCCACCTGTAGTCTAACCAGTAGTCCCACCTGTAGTCCCACCTGTAGTCCCACCTGTAGTCTAACCTGTAGTCTAACCAGTAGTCCCACCTGTAGTTTAACCAGTAGTCCCACCTATAGTCCCACCTGTAGTCTAACCAGTAGTCCCGCCTGTAGTCCCACCTGTAGTCCAACCAGTAGTCCCACCTGTAGTCTAACCAGTAGTCCCACCTGTAGTCTAACCAGTAGTCCCACCTGTAGTCTAACCAGTAGTCCCACCTGTAGTCTAACCTGTAGTCTAACCAGTAGTCCCACATGTAGTTTAACCAGTAGTCCCACCTGTAGTCTAACCAGTAGTCCAGCGTGTAGTCCCACCTGTAGTCTAACCAGTAGTCCCACCTATAGTCCCACCTGTAGTCTAACCAGTAGTCCCGCCTGTAGTCCCACCTGTAGTCCCACCTGTAGTCTAACCAGTAGTCCCACCTGTAGTCTAACCAGTTGTCCCACCTGTAGTCCCACCTGTTGTCATACCTGTAGTCCCACCTGTAGTCTTACCTGTAGTCCCACCTGTAGTCTCACCTGTAGTCTAACCAGTAGTCCCACCTGTTGTCATACCTGTAGTCCCACCTGTAGTCCCACCTGTAGTCTTACCTGTAGTCCCACCTGTAGTCTTACCAGTAGTCCCACCTGTAGTCTAACCAGTAGTCCCACCTGTAGTCCCACTTGTAGTCTCAGCTGTAGTCCCACCTGTAGTCTAACCAGTAGTCCCACCTGTAGTCTAACCAGTAGTCCCACCTGTAGTCTAACCAGTAGTCCCACCTGTAGTCTAACCAGTAGTCCCACCTGTAGTCCCACTTGTAGTCTCAGCTGTAGTCCCACCTGTAGTCCCACCTGTAGTCCCACCTGTAGTCTAACCTGTAGTCTAACCAGTAGTCCCACCTGTAGTTTAACCAGTAGTCCCACCTATAGTCCCACCTGTAGTCTAACCAGTAGTCCCGCCTGTAGTCCCACCTGTAGTCCAACCAGTAGTCCCACCTGTAGTCTAACCAGTAGTCCCACCTGTAGTCTAACCAGTAGTCCCACCTGTAGTCTAACCAGTAGTCCCACCTGTAGTCTAACCTGTAGTCTAACCAGTAGTCCCACCTGTAGTTTAACCAGTAGTCCCACCTGTAGTCTAACCAGTAGTCCAGCGTGTAGTCCCACCTGTAGTCTAACCAGTAGTCCAGCGTGTAGTCCCACCTGTAGTCTAACCAGTAGTCCCACCTGTAGTCCCACCTGTAGTCTAACCTGAAGTCTAACAAGTAGTCCCACCTATAGTCCCACCTGTAGTCTAACCAGTAGTCCCGCCTGTAGTCCCACCTGTAGTCCCACCTGTAGTCTAACCAGTAGTCCCACCTGTAGTCTAACCAGTTGTCCCACCTGTAGTCCCACCTGTTGTCATACCTGTAGTCCCACCTGTAGTCTTACCTGTAGTCCCACCTGTAGTCTCACCTGTAGTCTAACCAGTAGTCCCACCTGTTGTCATACCTGTAGTCCCACCTGTAGTCTTACCAGTAGTCCCACCTGAAGTCCCACCTGCAGTCATACCTGTTGTCTAACCAGTAGTCTTACCTGTAGTCCCACCTGAAGTCCCACCAGTAGTCCCACCAGTAGTCCCAACTGTAGGTCCACCAGTAGTCCCACCAGTAGTCCCAACTGTAGTCCCACCTGAAGTCCCACCTGTAGTCTAACCAGTCGTCCCACCTGTAGTCCCACCTGTAGTCATACCTGTTGTCTAACCAGTAGTCTTACCTGTAGTCCCACCTGAAGTCCCACCAGTAGTCCCACCTGTAGTCTTACCTGTAGTCCCACCAGTAGTCCCAACTGTAGTCCCACCAGTAGTCCCACCAGTAGTCTCACCTGCAGTTCTTCCCAGAGTCACACACAGAGTTTGACTACACACTCGCCCACAAAGGGGAAACCAGCCATGATGAGTCTATTCCAGCCAGACTATTATCTGCCCTGGATGAGGCCACAGGACCACCAGATGAGGACCGGGATTTCACAAAAACTATTGTCCCCATATTAATGTTGAAACTCCCCATCCCGGATCCGGGATCGTGACTAAAGCCTCAGGCTCATTAGCATAACGCAACGTTAACGATTTCTGAAAATCGCAAATAAAATGAAAATAATGCGTCTGTTCTCAAGCTTAGCCTTTTCTTAACAACACTGTCATCTCAGATTTTCAAAAAATGCTTTTGAACCATAGAAATTGACTAATTTGTGTAAGAGTATGCTAAGCTAGCTTAGCATTTTGAGTAGCATTTAGCACGCAACATTTTCACAAAAACCAGATAACCAAATAAATAAAATCATTTACCTTTGAAGAGCTTCGGATGTTTTCAATGAGGAGACTCTCAGTTACATACCAAATGCGCAGTTTTTCCTGAAAGCGTCTGTGTGTAGGAGAAATCGTTCCGTTTTGTACATCGCATTTGGCTACCGAAACGAACCGAAAATTCAGTCACCTACAACGTCAAACTTTTTCCGAATTAACTCCATAATATCGACCGAAACATGGCAAACGTTGTTTGGAATCAATCCTTCACATATCTCTTCATTGATATATCGTTCGTGGAAGCTTGCATTCTTCTCTAAATTCCATGGAAAAATACTTGCAGCTGACTTTTGCGCACCAATTTCGGCGCAGGACACCGAAGGACACCTGGTAGATGTGGTCTCTTATGGTCAATCTTCCAATGATATGCCTACAAATACGTCACAATGCTGCAGACACCTTGGGAAACGACAGAAAGGGCAGACTTACTCCTCTCGCATTCACAGCCATATAAGGAGACAATGGAAAACAGAGCCTCAAAAATCCTGCTCATTTCCTGGATGCCGTCTCATCTTGGTTTTGCCTGAAGCTCACGTTCTAGGGCACGCACAGAAAATATCTTGGTAGTTCTGGACACGTCAGAGTGTTTTCTTTCGAAAGCTATCAATTATATGCATAGTCGAGCATCTTTTTGTGACAAAATATCTTGTTTAAAACGGGAACATTTTTCATCCAAAAATGAAATAGCGCCCCCAGAGCATCAAGAAGGCTCCCCTGCAGAAAAAAGCTCCACCATCTGCTATTCAAAGTGGAATTCAATTGTACATTATTTAAAACTCAAGTAGTGTATTCATACCCTTTGACCAAGTGTTGAATGTTATTCATGTTTATTTCTTGTTTGTTCCTCTGAAAATTAACTTTACATTTATTTTTGAAGTGGTTTTTCATGTCTTTATAACAGAAGTGAGAATACTGGAGAAGAGAAGAAGACAAGGAAACGATGCTGAGTCTTTATTCAGGACACTAGTCTACACACACATCAACACTCCTCTGCTCTACTCTAATCTATTACTCTGTACTCTCCTATCTACTCTACTCTCCTATCTCCTCTGTTATCCTGTCCTCTCTTCTCTTCTCTTTCTTCTACTCTGGCCTCTACACTTCTCAACTCTCCTCTCTCATCTCCCTCTCCTCATCTCATCTCATCTCCTCTCTCCTCTGCTCTCCCCTCTACACTCCTCTTCTCTTCTCTACTCTGCACTATTTTCCTCTCTCTTCTGCCCTCTCCTCTCCTCTCTCCTCTTCTCTCCTCTCGCCTGTACTCAGTTCTACTCTCCTCTCTCTTTTACTCTGCTCTCCTCGCTCATCTCCTTTCTCCTATCCTCTCTCCTCTCCTCACTCCTCTCCCCTCTCTCCACTACTCTGCTCTGCTCTACTCTCTCCAGTTCTCTCCTCTCATATAACAAGCTCTCCTCTCTTCTCCTCTCTCCTCCACTCCTCTGCTCTACACTTCTTTCTCTTCAACTCTGCTCTCCCATCCTATTCTATCCTCTTTCCTCTCCTCTCTCCTCTACTATGCTTTCCCCTCTACTCTCCTCCCCTCTCCTCTACTCTAATCTCCACTCTCCTGTACTCTCTCCTCTAATCTTCGCTCTCCTCTTCTCTCCTCTCCTCTCCCCTCCTCTCGACTCTCCTTTCTCCTCTCCTTTCTGCTCTCTCCTCTACTGTCCTCTCTCCTCTGCTTTCTGCTCTCTCCTCTACTGTCCTCTCTCCTCTGCTTTCCTCTCTCGTCTCTCCTCTACTCTCCTCTCTCCCCTCCTCTACTCTCTCAGATACCCTCCTCTTCTCTCCACTCCTCTCTCATACTCCTCTCTATTCTCCTCTCTCCTCTACTCTCCTTTCTCCTTTACTCTGTTATACTCTCCTCTATCCTATACTCTGCTCTCTCCACTATTCTCCTCTCTCCTCTGCTCTCCTCTACTCTCCTCTCTCCTCTACATTCCTCTCTCCTCTGCCCTCATCTCTCGTCTACTCTCCTCTACTCTCATCTCCTCTCTCTCTCCTCTACTCTGTTTTACTCTTCTCTCTCTGTTACTCTGCTCTCCTCTCTCTCATCTGCTCTCTCCTGTACTCACCTCTCATCTTCTCTACTCTCATCTCCTCTCTCCTTCTCTCATTATCTATTTCTCTCTCTGCTCAGTCTCAGAAAAACAGAAGTGGTCTGAGTTGAAATAACCACTGAAAGAAGGACCAGCTGCAGACATAGACATACTTATTATTCTGTTTATGTACATCATTAACTGCAGTTACATTCACGTTTATAACAATGGAAATATTTACATATACATCAAACTCAACAGCGAAAAACAGTTTGTAACTAGGAGTACAGCTATTGACGGAAGTGTCTTTTCTCAGCAGGTTTGGAGAGCATTTTAGCTAACCCTAACCCTTTTCCTAACCATATCCTAATTCTCCTAACCTGCTACGTAAGTTCTCCTAACCTGCTACGAAAAAGTAATTTCAATCCATAGCTGTATACGATCTAGCAATACCATCTAGTAAAACCCCTAAAACAGTGTCTCTATGTCAATCCCCATAGAAACAATATAGGCCACTGTTTCTGCGGTATCTTTGTGTTGTTTTCTACTTCTTTTGAAGGTGTGAAATGACCAGATATGTTATTTTTAGGGTGAGATAACATTCTGTGGTAAAATGAAAAGACAACCCATCACTATGACTTATTTCTCTCTCTCTTTACTCAGTCTCAGAAAAACAGAGGTGGTCTGAGCTGAAAGACCCACTGAAAGAAGGACCAGTTGCAGATATAGACATTACTATTCATTATTCTGTGTACATCTACATCATTGGTTGCAGTTACATTCACCTCTCTAACGTTTGAAATTCACTCATCTGTCCTTTTTATACTGATTCTTTACAAACACAGTTATGTGCTGCTTCAATAAGCTGGTAAGAGGAATATACCCTGGTATTACAGGAACGTGATTGGATGTTCACTTCAGCCCTTGACAGGTTTAGAACATATTGGTACATATGTAGAAACATAACATGTGATGTCATACACAAACAGGTAGAATCTGCCTTAATATACGGACAGTGGGTCATCAAAGTCACACACAAATAGACACACCACCAAATCAATAAATAGTCATATTAAATGTCTTTAGTGATGGAGAAAACCATTTGCATAGTTTGAGAGCTCTTGTGAATGATCTGTGGTGTCTGGTGGTGCAGCTTGTTGTATTGAACTCCTCAGATCATACTGTTACTGTGTAGGGGTTAGACACTTGTTCAGAGGACTGGTGGTTGTGCAGGAGCACTTTGAAGGCCTTGGGAGGGAGTTGTAGGAAGTGCCAATGATGTGGCAGCAGCATCTCTGAATGACTTCCAATCCTGGAGAGACAAGAGACTTGATTACACTGATATGTCATGTTGACGTGTTGACTATGTCACTTGACTATGTCATTTGACTTATTTCCGTCCTGTAAACTATTTAGATACAATTAGGATGTACACAGAATGAGAGGAGTGGAGAAATGCCAAGTCTGATTAACCATTCAAATGAATATGACAGTGGAGGCTCCTCAGAGGATCAAGGGAGGAATTGTGAATTTCACAAAACACTTATGAAATAGTAAATCTTTTTAGATACAACTAAACTAAAAATATTCACGTCACCAGTTGTTTTGCAACGAAGGACGACAGTAGCTTCAACAGCACTCTATAGGGTAGGTAGCACCATGGTGTAGCTGGAGCACAGCTAGTTTCCACCCTCCTCTGGGCACATTGACTTCCATACAAAACCTAAGAGGCTTATGGTACTCACCCTCTTCCACAGTAACTATGACAGCTTCCGAAAGACCTATCAGAGCTCTTGCAGCATGAACTGACAAATTGTTAGCGGTTACGATATGAAGGTTTGGCTTGGAAGTGTTTTGTCGTCTGGTCACAGACAGCTGAGGTGTTTTGCACTGGATCCCACAAGCGAAGGGAAAAGGTGAGAGGAGGAGAGTGGAGATGTGAGAAGGAATTAACAAGCAAAGTGATCATGCTGTTTGTTTATGGTACGATGAAAGTGACCTGTATTTGCATGTGATCAGGGGTGTATTCATTCTAGTATCATGTAGAAGCATAAACTTATCAATGTTACACTGAGCTGGGTGACTGGAATATGAATGAATCATCCAATTAAACGGCACCGACCACCACTTGAAAATGACCACATTAATGCCAAATCCCTGCATCACTAATACAGGCTCTCATACATGTGTAGAAGGCCTTGTCGTGACGTTGTATTAGTTAATGTGACGACTGTTGCTCATCGAATGATTACAAGTTTCTAATTACGTGATTAACTCAATCAAGCAATTATTAACTCATTAACCTGGGGCACCATGGGAAAACTAGTTTTTATTCAGTTTCTATTTCCCAAATCAACTCAAAGAGTCTCAGAATATCGACAGCTGCTAATTAACCAGTTGCCTCTAACAATCTTGTTCCGAACGAATTTCAAAAGAGAGAGAAAAATAAAGTACATAAGAGAAATATACATTTGGGTGAATTTGTCAAATATGCCATTCTAACCCTAGCTTCCTTCCCCAACCGCCGCTCTTATGGTCAGAAAATAATGACGTAACATGGGATGACTCTGAGGATTCTCTGCATGGACTGCCTGCTGTTCGATGACGCACTTCCTCCTGCACACACCTCCCTGCTCGCTCCTCCCGTGTCAGTTATTTTGGTTTAGGAGTCTGTACTCTCACCCTTTCTGTGCTGGCCTTGAGATAGATAGCTCTGTAGCTCTGGAGCTCACAGTATAGGAATGGAAACTTTAGATACCACGAATCGATGGGAGAAGGAGGCCAGATGTTCTCACTCTGAATTCACCTGCTTTAGACACAGGCCACTCTTCCGTAGGGCTTGGGTAGAAAACATTTATTTGTCCTCAAGCTTCTATGCTAAGTGCCTTCTGGGTTTGTTGATCTTTCAGTTCTGCTAAAGTAGCTAAAATACTTAGTCCTCATGTAAATTCTATACTACAGGTTTTATGCCCTTGGGTCAGAAGGGGCGTAGCTGCCTTTAGGCAATTCTCTGGGCGTACCGGGGTTAATGAGGCAAGGTCCAGATTTTACTCAAAAACAATTTTAGACTAACTTAACATTTCATCTTCCCAAAACATTCTCTTTGATTTGGATATTTTCCATACAACGTACAATGTATAAACATCAGACATATACTAGAAAACCCTTCACATTACAACGTTTTCGTAATAACGCTATCTATTAACCTTAATAACAGAACAAAATGACATACATTTTCACATTCCATCTATCGTCATGACCACCATTGTGGCTGAAGAAAACCATTGTTCCAAAGTCCCTTTAGTTCATGTTTAATGTTCTGAGGCTGGTTCTCCATAGTAACAGGACAAAGGAATTTGTCTGTGGCCTGAGATTTACCAGGGGAGTGAGGGGTCATAAAACCCCCACATCCTCAGACCCCTAGATCTCTCCTCCTCTGTTGGGGTTGAGAGATAATCAGTAGGGTTGTGGTCTCCTGTAACCTGACCTGATCAGGACAGTCATGACAGCCTTCAACTGCTGGTGAGCTGGAGGATTCTCACCAAGGTGTCAGAAACTAGATTAAAACCATGACCACTTTGAGGAAGTGATGCTATAGTGATGAATAGAGATGCTGCTGTATGGTGAGAAACTCATAGTGCTGAGACACTCTGAAAGAGGAAAGAGACAGAAACAGAGCAGAGAGAGACAGAGAGACAGCGAGAGAGATATACACAGAGACAGAGCAGAGAGAGAGAGAGGATCATGGCTGACATCCCTCAATCATTTTTGGGATTGCTTGTGACCGTTTTGTACCTGCTAACAGGTAAGACAGAGGAGAGAGAGTAAGAATATGTCATTAGAGATCATAGAACACATTTATTTCACACGGCCAAACTAGTTCAGTTTACATTTGACTAATATTATGATGACATTTCTGTTGTGTATCTGTTTACTCTTATCTTCACTATTGTATAATAGACAGTATATTACACTATTATTCACACTGAAGAATATCAATAAGAAAACCTATGAAATATAATGTCATCTGTATTACCAGTTAATAATTATCTGATGTCATGCTCCTTCCAGGTGTCAGTGGAGAAACTCTCTCTATGTTCTCCAGAGTGGGAGATGTTGTCAGTCTGCCGTGTAACAATGTGGTTTATCCAAACTGTTCCTCTACTATATGGATCTATAACAGAGATGGATCTACTGGTGCTATTGAAGTGTTCACATTGGGGAAGATCAAAGTTGACCAGACAGAGAGAGCAGAGAGACTGAGTTTAGGGTCTAACTGTTCTCTACATGTTAGTGATGTCAGAGCTGAGGATGTTGGACTCTACATCTGTCAACAATACCTTACAGAGACAGGACCACAACATGGAGGTGATGCTCCTGTTGATCTGTCTGTTCTAACTAGTGAGTATTACTGTTTAAATCAGAGTTGAAATGTTACTGTGTATAAGTGTGGTGTTAATAATCAGATGTAATGTGAAAACAACCAACAAATACTGTATACCTTTTTCTCTTTCTCAGTCTCCTCTACCACAGCAGTGACAGATCTGAAGCCTAATGTAAATATGACATTACACTGTTCTCTGCTCTACTATAAGCAACTTGGAACGTACCAGTCAAGATTTAGTCTCAGCTGGGTCCCTAAAACAGGTACTAATGCCCAGGACACACAGGATTCTTCCTGTGACATCACTCTGACTGTGACACTCCAGAAGAAGGACAACAACAGGAAGTGGACTTGCACGCTGACTGAAAAGGGAAACGTGAAGATCTCCATTGACTTCACCTCCACGTTCTCAGGTATGTGTTCTTGTTATGCTCTTATAAAATGAATAAGTTCACAAGATCTGTGATGATATTAAATTTAATATCAAACCTGATCCTTTCTCCTGGTATTTGTGATATTAGTGATTGATGATGAATTTGATCTGAATACTACTGCTGTGTCTGATGATGATGATGGTGATGATGATGATGATGGGTTATTTAATAAACTAAAAGAGGATGTTCATCTCCTACTGAATTAGCTATGGCTGAAAAGACCACTAATAGTGATGTCATCTCTACTGTCCCAGGTAAAATACTCCCATCTGTATGATGTGTGCAGATATAGTAAATGTTTTATCTGTAACTTCTCTAATTCCCGCCAAGACAACTAGCAGTACCCCACAACAGTATAAGACTGGTCATGTAAAAACAGGCCCAAACGTATTAATAGGAAGTACTGCTTGTCTTGTGCTCTAGACATTGGAGTAGAGAAAGATGTAACAGATTGAGTAGAGAACACTACAGGCAACAAAGAGTGAGTTGTGGATCCATTCTGTACTGTGATGTCACCAGTATTCACCAATGAAAAGTGGTCACTCTGTTTTCAACTACTATCCAGGAAGTACAGCCTCTACTGCAAGACCAGCCTTGTCTACCACCTCCCCATCTTCTGCTGGTATTGTATTTCATACTATATCCCTTCTCAGTTGTATTGTAGATTGTATGAGTGGTACAGCATGGGGCCAAAGTCAGATGTATTACCTTGGTCAACACAAAGCATATACAGTATATGCAGTCTAACTTATGTTTTGTTCTTCACATTTGCTGTGGTGCATTTCACACTTCTCTGTTCCCATATGAATCCCTGCTTGTCTATGTAACATCCCACGCCAGTGCTAAACTTGATATCAACTCCTGATATCAGTGATGAGTGAACAAGCACCCTGCTCTCTACTCTATGTGTCTGATGATGAAGAGTTATTTAAAAGAGGATGTTTTTCCCCTCCTGAACTAGATATTAAAGGGCACAGAAGATGGTGGTGACGTCACCTTCAACGCCTCAGGAAAAATTCAATCAGAAATAGTACATCTTCCATGTGCCATCTAGATACATAAATGAGTACTGTTCCTGTAAAGTAGTGTTTCCTAAATGTTGGGTCAGATGCGCTGGTCCCTCATTCTTCAGACTGGGTTATAAAAAATG
>NW_027010632.1:12500-30007 GCF_036934945.1 Oncorhynchus masou masou | reverse complement strand
GCTATATGTAGGCCCAGACTGCTTTATGTAGGCCCCAACAGCTTTATGTAGGCCTAACAGCTTTATGTAGGCCCTAACAGCATTATGTAGCTATATGTAGGCCCAACTGCTTTATGTAGGCCCCAACAGCTTTATGTAGGCCCTAACAGCTTTATGTAGGCCCTAACATTATGTAGCTTATGGTGTTCCCAGACTGCTTTATGTAGGCCCCAACAGCTTTATGTCCCTAACAGCTTTATGTAGGCCCTAACAGCTTTATGTCGGCCCTAACAGGACCCTAACAGCTGCCAGCTTTATGTAGGCCCTAACAGCTTTATGTAGGCCCTGACAGCTTTATGCGGCCCTGACAGCTTTATGTCGGCCCTAACAGCTTTATGCCCTAACAGCTTTATGTAGGACCCTGCTAGCTTTATGAGTTCCCAACAGCTTTATGTAGGCCCTAACAGCTTTATGTGGGCCCTAACAGCTTTATGTAGGCCCTAACAGCTTTATATGCATTATGTAGCTATATGTAGGCCCAGACTGCTTTATGTAGGCCCCAACAGCTTTATGTAGGCTAACAGCTTTATGTAGGCCCCAACAGCATTATGTAGCTATATGTAGGCCCAGACTGCTTTATGTAGGCCCCAACAGCTTTATGTCGGCCCTAACAGCTTTATGTAGGCCCCTAACAGCTTTATGTCGGCCCTAACAGCTTTATGTAGGCCCTAACAGCTTTATGTAGGACCCCTGCCAGCTTTATGTAGGCCCTAGCTTTATGTAGGCCCTAACAGCTTTATGTAGGCCCTAACAGCTTTATGTAGGCCCTAACAGCTTTATATAGGCCCTAACAGCATTATGTAGCTATATGTAGGCCCAGACTGCTTTATGTAGGCCCCAACAGCTTTATGTAGGCCCTAACAGCTTTATGTAGGCCCTAACAGCATTATGTAGCTATATGTAGGCCCAGACTGCTTTATGTAGGCCCCAACAGCTTTATGTCGGCCCTAACAGCTTTATGTAGGCCCTAACAGCTTTATGTCGGCCCTAACAGCTTTATGTAGGCCCTAACAGCTTTATGTAGGACCCCTGCCAGCTTTATGTAGGCCCTAACAGCTTTATGTAGGCCCTGACAGCTTTATGTCGGCCCTGACAGCTTTATGTCGGCCCTAACAGCTTTATGTAGGCCCTAACAGCTTTATGTAGGACCCCTGCTAGCTTTATGTAGGCCCCAACAGCTTTATGTAGGCCCTAACAGCTTTATGTGGGCCCTAACAGCTTTATGTAGGCCCTAACAGCTTTATGTAGGCCCTAACAGCATTATGTAGCTATATGTAGGCCCAGACTGCTTTATGTAGGCCCCAACAGCTTTATGTAGGCCCTAACAGCTTTATGTAGGCCCTAACAGCATTATGTAGCTATATGTAGGCCCAGACTGCTTTATGTAGGCCCCAACAGCTTTATGTCGGCCCTAACAGCTTTATGTAGGCCCTAACAGCTTTATGTCGGCCCTAACAGCTTTATGTAGGCCCTAACAGCTTTATGTAGGACCCCTGCCAGCTTTATGTAGGCCCTAACAGCTTTATGTAGGCCCTAACAGCATTATGTAGCTATATGTAGGCCCAGACTGCTTTATGTAGGCCCCAACAGCTTTATGTCGGCCCTAACAGCTTTATGTAGGCCCTAACAGCTTTATGTAGGCCCTAACAGCTTTATGTAGGCCCTAACAGCCTTATGTAGGCCCTGACAGCTTTATGTAGGCCCTGACAGCTTTATGTAGGCCCTAACAGCCTTATGTAAGCCCTGCCAGCTTCATGTAGGTCCTAACAGCCTTATGTAGGCCCTGACAGCTTTATGTAGGCCCTAACAGCCTTATGTAGGCCCTGACAGCTTTGTGTAAGCCCTGACAGCTTTATGTAGGCCCTGACAGCTTTATGTAGGCCCTGACAGCTTTATGTAGGCACTAGCAGCTTTATGTAGGCCCTGACAGCTTTATGTAGGCCCTAACAGCTTTATGTAGACCCTGACCAGGTGAGTCCAACTTTCCCCTGGATTCACCTGGTCATTCTGTTTCAGCTTTCACCTGGATTCACCTGCTCAGTCTGTGTCAGGGAAAATGCAGGTGTTCCTAATGTTTTGAACACAGACTGTATATAGGCAATAACAGCTTTTTGTAGGCCCTAACAGCTTTATGTAGGCCCTGACAGCTTTATGTTGGCCCTAACAGCTTTATGTAGTCCCTAACAGCCTTATGTAGGCCCTAACATCTTCATGTAGCTTTATGTAGGCCCTAACAGCTTTATGTAGCTATATGTAGCCCCCGACAGCTTTATGTAGGCCCTAACAGCTTTATGTAGGACCCCTGACAGCTTTATATAGGACCCCTGACAGCTTTATATAGGACCCCTGACA
This sequence comes from Oncorhynchus masou masou, assembly GCF_036934945.1. Lineage (NCBI taxonomy): Eukaryota > Metazoa > Chordata > Actinopteri > Salmoniformes > Salmonidae > Oncorhynchus > Oncorhynchus masou. Next base: position 27,616 of record NW_027010632.1, on the reverse strand, counting down.
GCTTTATGTAGGACCCCTAACAGCTTTATGTAAGACCCCTGACACCTTTATGTAGGCCCTGACAGCTTTATGTAGGCCCTAACCGCTTTATGTAGGCCCTAACAGCTTTATGTAGGCCCTAACAGCTTTATGTAGGCCCTGACAGCTTTATGTAGGCCCTAACAGCTTCATGTAGCTTTATGTAGGCCCTGACAGCTTTATGTCGGCCCTAACAGCTTCATGTAGCTTTATGTAGGCCCTGACAGCTTTATGTAGGCCCTGACAGCTTTATGTAGGCCCTAACAGCTTTATGTAGGCCCTAACAGCTTTATGTAGGCCCTGACAGCTTTATGTAGGCCCTAACAGCTTCATGTAGCTTTATGTAGGCCCGGACTGTTTTATGTAGGCCCTAACAGCTTTATGTCGGACCCCTGACAGCTTTATGTAAGACCTCGGACAGCTTTATGTAAGACCCCTGACAGCTTTATGTCGGCTCTGACAGCTTTATGTAGGCCCTGACAGCTTTATGTAGGCCCTGACAGCTTTATGTAGGCCATTACAGCCTTATGTAGGCCCTGACAGCTTTATGTAGCCCCTGACAGCTTTATGTAGGCCCTGACAGCTTTATGTAGGCCCTGACAGCTTTATGTAGGCCTTGACAGCTTTATGTAGGCCCTGACAGCTTTATGTAGCCCCTGACAGCTTTATGTATGCCCTGACAGCTTTATGTAGGCCCTAACAGCCTTATGTAGGCCCTGACAGCTTTGTGTAAATCCTGGCAGCTTTATGTAGGCCCTAACAGCTTTATGTAGGCCCTGACAGCTTTATGTAGGCCCTGCCAGCTTTATGTAGACCCTGACAGCTTTATGTCGGCCATTACAGCCTCATGTAGGCCCTGACAGCTTTATGTAGGTCCTAACAGCCTTATGTAGGCCCTGACAGCTTTATGTAGGCCCTGCCAGCCTTATGTAGGCCCTGACAGCTTTGTGTAAGCCCTGACAGCTTTATGTAGGCCCTGACAGCTTTATGTAGGCCCTGACAGATTTATGTAGGCACTAGCAGCTTTATGTAGGCCCTGACAGCTTTATGTAGGCCCTAACAGCTTTATGTAGACCCTGACCAGGTGAGTCCAACTTTCCCCTGGATTCACCTGGTCATTCTGTTTCAGCTTTCACCTGGATTCACCTGCTCAGTCTGTGTCAGGGAAAATGCAGGTGTTCCTAATGTTTTGAACACACACTGTATATTGTAATGTTATATATATATATATTTACGAGTGTATTTATTGTAATGCATCATATCTTGAGGAGTATATATTATATTGTAGTATATTGCAGAGTTTATATTGAGGAGTATATATTTGAAGAGTATATACTTAATATTTATTGAGTATATTTTGAGTTGTATAAATTGTAATTGAGTATATATTGAATATATATTCAGGAGTATATATTTGATGATTATATAGTGTGATTGAGTATATATTAACTATATATCTGTCACGTTCTGACCTTTATTTCCTTTGTTTTGTCATTATCTAGTGTGGTCAGGGCGTGAGTTGGGGTGGGCAGTCTATGTTTGTTTTTCTATGATTTTGGGGGTTTCTATGTTTCGGCCTCGTATGGTTCTTAATCAGAGGCAGGTGTGATTAGTTGTCTCTGATTGAGAATCATACTTAGGTAGCCTGGGTTACACTGTTTGTTTGTGGGTGATTGTCTATGTTAGTTGCTTGTGTCAGCACAGTTCTCATTATAGCTTCACGGTCGTTATTTCGTTTATTGTTTTGTGTAGTTTGTATTCAGTAATCAGTGCTTTCTTTTATTAAAAATCATAATGATCACATACCACGCTGCATTTGGTCCGCTTCATACGACGATCGCATGACAATATCCAGGAGTATATGCTGTATGCTACGTCTTTGCTTGTCCTATGTTGCTCTGTCTGTATGCTATGTCTTGCTTGTCCTATGTTGCTATGTCTTGCTTGTTCTATGTTGCTATTGTCTATATTGTAATTGTTTTTAATAACCTGCCCAGGGACTGCGGTTGAAAATTAGCCGAAGGGCTAAAACCGGCACTTTTACTGAAACGCTGATTAATGTGCACTGTCCCTGTAAAAATAAAAATATACTCAAACTCAAACTATATATTGTAATTGAGTATATATTGAATATATATTCAGGAGTATATATTGACTATATATCCAGGAGTATATATTGCGGTGTAGTATATATTGAGTATATATTCAGGAGTATATATTGCAGTGTAGTATATATTGACTATATATCCAGGAGTATATATTGTAACTGAGTATATATTGAATATATATTCAGGAGTGTATATTGACTATATATTATTGAGTATATATTGTATATATTGAATATATATTCAGGAGAATATATTGATTCAGGATATATTGAATATATATTCAGGAGTATATATTGCAGTGTATATATATTGACTATATATGCAGGAGTATATAGTGAGTATATATTCAGGAGTATATATATTCAGGAGTATATATTGACTATATATCAGTGTAGTATATATTGACTATATATGCAGGAGTATATAGTGTAGTATATATTGACTATATATTCAGGAGTATATATTGCAGTGTAGTTTATATTGGAGTATATATTCAGGAGTATATATTGCAGTGTAGTATATATATTGAGTATATATTCAGGAGTATATATTGAGTATATATGCAGGAGTATATAGTGAGTATATATTCAGTGTATATATTGAGTGTAGTATATATTGACTATATATTGCAGGTAGTATATATTGCAGTGTAGTATATATTGAGGATATATTCAGGAGTATATATTGCAGTGTAGTATATATTGAGTATATATTTATGTAGTATATTGACTATATATTCAGGAGTATATATTGAGTATATATTCAGGAGTAAATATTGCAGTGTAGTATATTCAGGAGTATATATTGCAGTGTAGTATATATTGAGTATATATTCAGGAGTATATATTGCAGTGTAGTATATTGAGTATATATTCAGGAGTAAATATTGCAGTGTAGTATATATTGACTATATATTCAGGAGTATATATTGACTATATATCCATGAGTAAATATTGCAGTGTAGTATATATTGGAGTATATATTGCAGTGTAGTATATATTGACTATATATCAGGAGTATATATTGAGTATATATTTGAGTATATATTCAGTGTAGTATATATTGAGTATATATCCATGAGTATATATTGCAGTGTAGTATATATTGACTATATATTCCAGTGTAGTATATATTGAGTATATATTCAGGAGTATATATTGCAGTGTAGTATATATTGACTATATATCCAGGAGTATATATTGAGTATATATTGAATATATATTGCAGTGAGTGTATATTGACTATATATTATTGAGTATATTGCAGTGTAGTATATATTGAATATATATTCAGGAGTATATATTGCAGTGTAGTATATATTGAGTATATATTCAGAGTATATATTGCAGTGTAGTATATATTGCAGGAGTATATATTGTAACTGAGTATATATTGACTATATATGCAGGAGTATATATTGAGTATATATTCAGGAGTATATATTGCAGTATATATTCAGGAGTATATATTGAGTATATATTCAGGAGTATATATTGCAGTGTAGTATATACTGACTATATATCCATGAGTATATATTGCAGTGTAGTATATATTGACTATATATTCAGGAGTATATATTGCAGTGTAGTTTATATTGAGTATATATTCAGGAGTATATATTGCAGTGTAGTATATATTGACTATATATTCAGGAGTATATATTGAGTATATATTCAGGAGTAAATATTGCAGTGTAGTATATATTGAGTATATATTCAGGAGTATATATTGCAGTGTAGTATATTCAGGAGTATATATTGCAGTGTAGTATATATTGAGTATATATTCAGGAGTATATATTGCAGTGTAGTATATATTGAGTATATATTGCAGTGTAGTATATATTGAGTATATATTCAGGAGTATATAATGCAGTGTAGTATATATTGAGTATATATTCAGGAGTATATATTGAGGATATATTCAGGAGTAAATATTGCAGTGTAGTTTATATTGAGTATATATTCAGGAGTATATATTGCAGTGTAGTATATATTGACTATATATTCAGGAGTATATATTGAGTATATATTCAGGAGTAAATATTGCAGTGTAGTATATTCAGGAGTATATATTGCAGTGTAGTATATATTGAGTATATATTCAGGAGTATATATTGCAGTGTAGTATATATTGAGTATATATTGCAGTGTAGTATATATTGAGTAAATATTCAGGAGTAAATATTGCAGTGTAGTATATTCAGGAGTATATATTGCAGGGTAGTATATATTGAGTATATATTCAGGAGTATATATTGAGTATATATTCAGGAGTATATATTGAGTATATATATTGCAGTGTAGTATATATTGAGTATATATTCAGGAGTATATGTTGCAGTGTAGTATATATTGAGTATATATTCAGGAGTATATATTGCAGTGTAGTATATATTGAGTATATATTCAGGAGTATATATTGCAGTGTAGTATATATTGAGTATATATTCAGGAGTATATATTGCAGTGTAGTATATATTGAGTAGATATTCAGGAGTATATATTGCAGTGTAGTATATATTGAGTGCATTCGGAAGCATTGACTTTTTCCACACTTTGTTACATTACAGATTAAATTTAAAAACAATCCTCAGCAACACAATGTTACATTACAGTCTCATTCCAAAATGGATTAATTTTAAAACAATCCTCAGCAACTTACACAGTACCCACAAAGTGAAAACAGGCTTTGAGAATATTTGGTTATTGTTGAAACAACAGAAATACCTTATTTACATAAGTATTCATCATAATAACTGTCATATCTCATCATAATAACTGTCATACCTCATCACAATAACTGTCATACCTCATCATAATAACTGCTATACCTCATCATAATAACTGCCATACCTCATCATAATAACTGTCATAGCTCATCATAATAACTGTCATACCTCATCATAATAACTGTCATACCTCATCACAATAACTGTCATACCTCATCATAATAACTGTCATACCTCATCATAATAACTGTTATATTTACATAAGTATTCATCATAATAACTGTCATACCTCATCATAATAACTGTTATATTCACATAAGTATTCATCATAATAACTGTCATACCTCATCATAATACCTGCCATACCTCATCATAATAACTGTCATACCTCATCACAATAACTGCCATATCTCATCACAATAACTGTCATATCTCATCACAATAACTGTCATATCTCATCACAATAACTGTCATATCTCATCATAATACCTGTCATACCTCATCATAATAACTGCCATATCTCATCACAATAACTGACATATCTCATCACAGTAACTGTCATACCTCATCATAATAACTGTCATACCTCATCATAATAACTGCCATACCTCATCATAATAACTGTCATACCTCATCATAATAACTGTCATACCTCATCATAATAACTGTCATACCTCATCATAATAACTGTCATACCATCATAATAACTATCATACCTCATCATAATAACTGTCATACCTCATCATAATAACTGTCATACCTCATCATAATAACTGTCATACCTCATCATAATAACTGTCATAGTTCATCATAATAACTGTCATACCTCATCACAATAACTGTCACACCTCATCATAATAACTGTCATACCTCATCATAATAACTGTCATAGTTCATCATAATAACTGTCATACCTCATCATAATAACTGTCATACCTCATCATAATAACTGCCATACCTCATCATAATAACTGTCATAGCTCATCATAATAACTGCCATACCTCATCATAATAACTGCCATACCTCATCATAATAACTGTCATACCTCATCACAATAACTGTTATATTTACATAAGTATTCAGATCCTTTGCTGTGAGACTGAAAATTAAACTCAGGTGCATCCTGTTTCCATTGATCATCCTTGAGATGTTTCTACTACTTGATTACAGTCCACCTGTGGTAAAGTCAATTTACCTGTCTATATACAGTGGGGCAAAAAGAATTTAGTCAGCCACCAATTGTGCAACTTCTCCCACTTAAAAATATGAGAGGCCTGTAATTTTCATCATAGGTACACTTCAACTATGACAGACAAAATGAGGGAAAAAATCCAGAATATCACATTGTAGGATTTTTTTATGAATTTATTTGCAAATTATGGTGGAAAATAAGTATAGCCTGCGTCTGTAATGGGTCTGCAGTCAAACGACCACCCCTCATCACTGTCAAGCGCTCCCTAAAACACTTCAGCGAGCAGGGCCTTTCTAATCGGCCAGGGTATCCTGGAAGAATAATGACCTCTTTCCAACAGTAGCATTGAATAGTCCCCGCGATATGCAACTGTTCAGGGAAGTTAGCAACCAATATACCCAGGCAGTTAGGTAGGCAAAGGCTAGCTTTTCAAACAGAAATTTGCATCCTGTAGCACAAACTCGAAAAAGTTCTGGGACACTGTAAAGTCCATGGAGAATAAGAGGACCTCCTCCCAGCTGCCCACTGAACTGAGGATAGGAAACACTGTCACCACCGATAAATCCATGATAATTTAGAATATCAATAAGCATTTTTCTACGGCTGGCCCATGCTTTTCATCGCTACCATAGTCAACAGTTCCGCACCCCCACAGCATCTTGCCCAAGCCTCCCCCATTTCTCAGACGACACCATTCTGTATACTTCCTGCATTTCTTTGGACACCGTGTTGCCTAACTTCTAGATGAGCTTCAATGCCATACAAATCTCCTTCCGTGGCCTCCAACTACTCTTAAATGCAAGTAAAACTAAATGCATGCTCTTCAACTGATCGCTGCCCGCACCTGAACGCCCGTCTAGCATCGCTCTGTACGGTTCTGACCTAGAAAATGTGAACAACTGCAAATACCTAGGTGTCTGGTTAGGCTGTAAACTCTCCTTCCAGACTCATATTAAGCATCTCCAATCCAAAATTAAATCTAGAATCGGCTTCCTATTTCGCAACAAAGCATCCTTCACTCATGCTGCCAAACAAACCCTAGTAAAATTGACTATCCTGCTGATCTTTGACTTCGGCGATGTCATTTACAAAACAGTCTCCAACACTCTACGCAGCAAATTGGATGCAGTCTATCACAGTGCTATCCGTTTTGTCACCAATGCCCCATATACAACCCACCATTGCGACCTGCATGCTCTCGTTGGCTGGCCCTTCATTTTCGTTGCCAAACCCACTGACTCCAGGTCATCTATAAGTTTTTGCTAGGTAAAGCCCTGCCTTATCTCAGCTCACTGGTCACCATAGCAACACCCACCCATTGCATGTGCTCCAGCAGGAATATTTCACTGGTCATCCCCAAAGCCAATTCCTCATTTGGTCGCCTTTCCTTCCAGTTCTCTGCTGTCAATGACTGGAATGAATTAAAATCTTTAAAAAACAAAAATCTCCACTAAAGCTGGAGACCCATATCTCCCTCACTAACTTTAAGCATCAGCTGCCTTTTTATTATGGCGTATTGTTTGTAGATTGATGAGGAAAAAAACAGTTGAATCAATTTTAGAATAAGGCTCTAACCTAACAAAATGTGGAAAAAGGCAAGGGGTCTGACTACTTTCCAAATGCACTGTACATTGTAATGTAGTATATTGGGGAGTATATATTTAAACACTAAGGCCCAAGGATGTGGGTATATGGCCAATATACCACAGCTAAGGGATGTTCTTATGAAACACGGAGTGCCTGGACACAGCCCTTAGCTGTGTTATATTGGCCATATTTGACATGTATAATGAGGTGTATATATTGTAATATAGTTTATTCGGGAGGTTGTATCGGAGAGTATATACGGTAATGTATATTTTGAGGAGTCTATATTGTAATGTAGTATATTGAGAAGTACATATTTTAATGTAGTATATTGAGGTATATATTGTAGTATATTGAGGTATACATTTTAATAAAGTATATTGAGGAGAATATATTGTAATGTAGTATATTGAGAAGTATATATTGTAATGTAGTATATTGAGGAATATATATTGTAATGTAGTATATTGAGGACTATAAATTGTAATGTAGTATATTGAGAAGTATATATTGTAATGTAGTATATTGAGGATTATAAATTGTAATGTAGTATATTGAGGAGTTATATTGTAATGTAGTATATTGAGAAGTATATACTTTAATGTAGTATATTGAAGGGTATATATAGCAATGTAGTATATTGAGGAGTATATATTGTAATGTAATATATTGAGGAATATCTATTGTAATGTAGTATATTGAGAAGTATATATTGTAATGTAGTATTTTGAGGAGTATATATTGTGTTGTAGTATATTGAGGATTATACATTGTAGTATATATTGTAATGTAAAATTTCCTGAGTACCTCTTCTTGGTCTCCTGGGGAACGATGGCTTTGGCCAGCATGTTCTTATACAGCTCAGACTTCAGATACCTGGGGTAGGAGTCCTAGAAGTCAGAGGTTAGAGGTTAGATACCTAGGGTAGGAGTCCTAGAGGTTAGAGGTTAGATTCCTGGGGTAGGGAGTACTAGAGGTTAGAGGTTAGATTCCTGGGGTAGGAGTACTAGAGGTTAGAGGTTAGATACCTGGGATAGGAGTACAAGAGGTTAGAGGTCAGATACCTGGGGTAGGTGTACTAGAGAGGTTACGGTTTACCGTTCAGGGTTAGAGGTCAGGGTTCAGGTGTTTGAGGTCATGGGTTACCTTCTTCATGAGGAAGTAGATGTGCATCTGGGCTGCGTCCATAATGAAGCGATGAGTCGTTTGATTCCCTCCAGTGTTCTCTCCATGGTCTTACTATCGATGTTCACCCAGCGAGCTGCCCCAGGGGCCAGAAAGTTCCTACACACACACACAGATCATAATACCACATACTCAGATCACAGTACCACATCACTCAGTCATAGTACCACATCACTAAGTCATGGTACCACATCACTCAGTACCACATCACTCAGTACCACATCACTCAGTCATAATACCACATCACTCAGTAATAATACCACATCACTCAGTACCACATCACTCAGTCATAATACCACATCACTCAGTACCACATCACTCAGTACCACATCACTCAGTACCACATCACTCAGTACCACATCACTCAGTCATAATACCACATCACTCAGTACCACATCTCTCAGTACCACATCACTCAGTCATAATACCACATCACTCAGTACCACATCACTCAGTCATAATACCACGTCACTCAGTACCACATCCTCAGTCCATCACTCAGTACCACATCACTCAGTAATAATACCACATCACTCAGTCATAATACCACATACTCAGATCACAGTACCACATCACTCAGTCATAGTACCACATCACTAAGTCATGGTACCACATCACTCAGTACCACATCACTCAGTCATAATACACCATCACTCAGTACCACATCACTCAGTACCACATCACTCAGTACCACATCACTCAGTACCACATCACTCAGTCATAATACCACATCACTCAGTCATAATACCACATCAGTACCACATCACTCAGTACCACATCACTCAGTCATAATACCACATCACTCAGTCATAATACCACATCACTCAGTAATAATACCACATCACTCAGTACCACATCACTCAGTACCACATCACTCAGTAATAATACCACATCACTCAGTCATAATACCACATCACTCAGTACCACATCACTCAGTAATAATACCACATCACTCAGTACCACATCACTCAGTAATAATACCACATCACTCAGTAATAATACCACATCACTCAGTCATAATACCACATCACTCAGTACCACATCACTCAGTATACCACATCACTCAGTAATAATACCACATCACTCAGTACCACATCACTCAGTAATAGTACCACATCACTCAGTACCATCACTCATACCACATCACTCAGTACCACATCACTCAGTACCATCACTCAGTACCACATCACTCAGTACCACATCACTCAGTCATAATACCACATCACTCAGTCATAATACCACATCACTCAGTCATAATACCACATCACTCAGTACCATATCACTCAGTACCACATCACTCAGTCATAATACCACATCACTCAGTACCACATCACTCAGTCATAATACCACATCACTCAGTCATAATACCATCACTCAGTACATAATACCACATCACTCAGTCATAGTACCACATCACCAGTCATAATACCACATCACTCAGTATATCCACATCACTCAGTACCACATCACTCAGTTATAATACCACATCACTCAGTCATAATACCACATCACTCAGTCATAATACCACATCACTCAGTACCACATCACTCAGTCATAATACCACATCACTCAGTCATAATACCACATCACTCAGTCATAATACCACATCACTCAGTCATAATACCACATCACTCAGTACATAATACCAGTTATAATACATCACTCAGTCATAATACCACATCAGTCATAATACCACATCAGTACCACATCACTCAGTCATAATACCACATCACTCAGTCATAATACCACATCACTCAGTCATAATACCACATCACTCAGTATAATACCACATCACTCAGTACCACATCACCAGTACCATAATACCACATCACTCAGTCATAATACCACATCACTCAGTCATAATACCACATCACTCAGTCATAATACCACATCACTCAGTCATAATACCACATCACTCAGTCATAATACCACATCACTCAGTCATAATACCACATCACTCAGTCATAATACCACATCACTCAGTAATAATACCACATCACTCAGTCATAATGCCACATCACTCAGTCATAATACCACATCACTCAGTCATAATACCACATCACTCAGTCATAATACCACATCACTCAGTACCACATCACTCAGTCATAATACCACATCACTCAGTCATAATACCACATCACTCAGTCATAATACCACATCACTCAGTCATAATACCACATCACTCAGTCATAATACCACATCACTCAGTACCACATCACTCAGTACCACATCACTCAGTAATAATACCACATCACTCAGTCATAGTACCACATCACTCAGTACCACATCACTCAATACCACATCACTCAGTCATAATACCACATCACTCAGTCATAATACCACATCACTCAGTACCACATCACTCATTTCCACATCACTCAGTACCACATCACTCAGTTATAATACCACATCACTCAGTCATAATGCCACATCACTCAGTCATAATACCACATCACTCAGTCATAATACCACATCACTCAGTAATAATACCACATCACTCAGTAATAATACCACATCACTCAGTCATAATGCCACATCACTCAGTCATAATACCACATCACTCAGTCATAATACCACATCACTCAGTAATAATACCACATCACTCAGTCATAATACCACATCACTCAGTACCACATCACTCAGTAGCACATCACTCAGTAATACCACATCACTGTACCACACCTAGCCATCAGTACCACATCACTCAGTCATAATACCACATCACTCAGTCATAATACCACATCACTCAGTCATAATACCACATCCCTCAGTACCACGTCACTCAGTGATAATACCACATCACTCAGTACCACATCACTCAGTACCACATCAGTCAGTCATAATACCACATCACTCAGTACCACATCACTCAGTCATAATACCACATCACTCAGTCATAGTACCACATCACTCAGTCATAATACCACATCACTCAGTCATAATACCACATCACTCAGTCATAATACCACATCCCTCAGTCATAATACCACATCACTCAGTAATAATACCACATCACTCAGTACCACATCACTCAGTACCACATCACTCAGTACCACATCACTCAGTCATAATACCACATCCCTCAGTACCACGTCACTCAGTGATAATACCACATCACTCAGTAATAATACCACATCACTCAGTCATAATACCACATCACTCAGTCATAATACCACATCACTCAGTCATAATACCACATCACTCAGTACCACATCACTCAGTACCACATCACTCAGTACCACATCACTCAGTTATAATACCACATCACTCAGTCATAATGCCACATCACTCAGTCATAATACCACATCACTCAGTACCACATCACTCAGTCATAATACCACATCACTCAGTAATAATACCACATCACTCAGTAATAATACCACATCACTCAGTCATAATACCACATCACTCAGTACCACATCACTCAGTAGCACATCACTCAGTAATAATACCACATCACTCAGTACCACGTCACTCAGTACCACATCACTCAGTCATAATACCACATCACTCAGTCATAATACCACATCACTCAGTCATAATACCACATCCCTCAGTACCACGTCACTCAGTGATAATACCACATCACTCAGTACCACATCACTCAGTACCACATCACTCAGTACCACATCACTCAGTGATAATACCACATCACTCAGTACCACATCACTCAGTACCACATCACTCAGTACCACATCACTCAGTCATAATACCACATCACTCAGTACCACATCACTCAGTTATAATACCACATCACTCAGTACCACGTCACTCAGTACCACATCACTCAGTACCACATCACTCAGTACCACATCACTCAGTACCACATCACTCAGTTATAATACCACATCACTCAGTCATAATACCACATCACTCAGTACCACATCACTCAGTACCACATCACTCAGTACCACATCACTCAGTCATAATACCACATCACTCAGTCATAATACCACATCACTCAGTCATAATAACACATCACTCAGTACCACATCACTCAGTACCACATCACTCAGTACCACATCACTCAGTCATAATACCACATCACTCAGTACCACATCACTCAGTTATAATACCACATCACTCAGTACCACGTCACTCAGTACCACATCACTCAGTACCACATCACTCAGTACCACATCACTCAGTACCACATCACTCAGTCATAATACCACATCACTCAGTACCACATCACTCAGTTATAATACCACATCACTCAGTACCACGTCACTCAGTACCACATCACTCAGTACCACATCACTCAGTCATAATACCACATCACTCAGTACCACATCACTCAGTTATAATACCACATCACTCAGTACCACATCACTCAGTTATAATACCACATCACTCAGTACCACGTCACTCAGTCATAATACCACATCACTCAGTACCACGTCACTCAGTCATAATACCACATCACTCAGTACCACATCACTCAGTTATAATACCACATCACTCAGTACCACATCACTCAGTTATAATACCACATCACTCAGTACCACGTCACTCAGTCATAATACCACATCACTCAGTACCACATCACTCAGTCATAATACCACATCACTCAGTCATAATACCACATCACTCAGTCATAATACCACATCTCTCAGTACCACATCCCTCAGTACCACATCACTCAGTCATAATACCACATCACTCAGTCATAATACCACATCACTCAGTCATAATACCACATCTCTCAGTACCACATCACTCAGTACCACATCACTCAGTACCACATCACTCAGTCATAATACCACATCACTCAGTACCACATCACTCAGTTATAATACCACATCACTCAGTACCACGTCACTCAGTACCACATCACTCAGTACCACATCACTCAGTCATAATACCACATCACTCAGTACCACATCACTCAGTAATAATACCACATCACTCAGTACCACATCACTCAGTACCACATCACTCAGTACCACGTCACTAGTCATAATACCACATCACTCAGTACCACGCCACCAGTCATAATACCACATCACTCAGTACCACATCACTCAGTTATAATACCACATCACTCAGTACCACATCACCAGTTATAATACCACATCACCAGTACCACATCACTCAGTCATAATACCACATCACTAAGTACCACATCACTCAGTCATAATACCACATCACTCAGTCATAATACCACATCACTCAGTCATAATACCACATCTCTCAGTACCACATCCCTCAGTACCACATCACTCAGTCATAATACCACATCACTCAGTCATAATACCACATCACTCAGTCATAATACCACATCACTCAGTAATAATACCACATCACTCAGTACCACATCACTCAGTACCACATCAGTCAGTCATAATACCACATCACTCAGTACCACATCACTCAGTACCACATCACTCAGTACCACATCACTCAGTCATAATACCACATCACTCAGTACCACATCCCTCAGTCATAATACCACATCACTCAGTACCACATCACTCAGTCATAATACCACATCACTCAGTCATAATACCACATCACTCAGTCATAATACCACATCCCTCAGTCATAATACCACATCACTCAGTAATAATACCACATCACTCAGTACCACATCACTCAGTCATAATACCACATCACTCAGTCATAATACCACATCCTCAGTCATAATACCACATCACTCAGTCACATCAAGTACCACATCACTCAGTCATAATACCACATCACTCAGTCATAATACCACATCACTCAGTAATAATACCAGTCACTAAGTACCACATCACTCAGTCATAATACCACATCACTCAGTCATAATACCACATCACTCAGTCATAATACCACATCACTCAGTCATAATACCACATCACTCCAGTACCACATCCCTCAGTCATAATACCATCACCAGTACCACATCACTCAGTCATAATACCACATCACTCAGTCATAATACCACATCACTCAGTCATAATACCACATCCCTCAGTCATAATACCACATCACTCAGTAATAATACCACATCACTCAGTACCACATCACTCAGTCATAATACCACATCACTCAGTCATAATACCACATCACTCAGTCATAATACCACATCCCTCAGTCATAATACCACATCACTCAGTACCACATCCCTCAGTCATAATACCACATCACTCAGTACCACATCACTCAGTCATAATACCACATCACTCAGTACCACATCACTCAGTCATAATACCACATCACTCAGTCATAATACCACATCACTCAGTAATAATACCACATCACTCAGTACCACATCACTCAGTCATAATACCACATCCCTCAGTCATAATA
>NW_027010632.1:0-7500 GCF_036934945.1 Oncorhynchus masou masou | reverse complement strand
ACACACACACACACACACACACACACACACACACACACACACACACACACACGCCAACACACACACACCACACACACACACGCCAACACACACACACACACCGCACATGCCAACACACACACGCCAACACAGACACACACACGACAACACACGCACACACACACACACCACACATACACACAACACATGCACGCATAGACACACGTGTTTTAAGTGTTAGTTGTGTCTGTGTAGGTTTGTGTGTGTGTGTCTGTTTAGGTGTCTGTGTTGGTGTGTGTGTGTGTGTCGGTTGGTGTGTTGGTGTGTGTGTGTGTGTGTGTGTGTGTGTGTGTGTGTGTGTGTGTGTGTGTGTGTGTGTGTGTGTGTGTGTGTGTGTGTGGCGTGTGTGGTGTGTGTGTGTGTGTGTGTGTGTGTGTGTGTGTGTGTGTGTGTGTGTGTTTTGTGTGTGTGTGTGTGTGTGTGTGTGTGTGTGTGTGTGTGTGTGTGTGTGTGTGTGTGTGTGTGTGTGTGTGTGTGTGTGTGTGTGTGTGTGTGTGTGTGTGTGTGTGTGTGTGTGTGTGTGTGTTGGCGTGTGTGTGTGTGTGTGTGTGTGTGTGTGTGTGTGTGTGTTTACATGTCAGTGTTGATGGCCCAGTGTGAGGTGTCGTCAGAGATCCAGGGGTTGCTAGGGAGACAGCCTGACATGATGGGGTCATGGTGGAGGTACTGCTCACTGTACTTCATGAAGCTACACACACACACACACACACACACACACACACACACACACACACACACACACACACACACACACACACACACACACACACACACACACACACACACACACACGCCCCGTTAGCATCAATCTGCCTGAGGAGACATCCATTAGAGGCTCATAGAGACATAGAGAGAGAGAGTGTGTGTATGAGAGAGAGAGAGAGAGAGAGAGAGAGAGAGAAAGAGAGTGTGTGTGTGTCTGTGTGTGTATTTGTGAGTGTATATGTGTGTGTGAGAATGTGTGTATGAGTGTGTGTTTACATGTGTGTGTGAGAAGGTGTGTCTGTGTGTGTATTTGTGAGTGTATGTGAGAATGTGTGTATATGTGTGTGTGAGAATGTGTGTATGAGTGTGTGTTTGAGTATGTGTGTATGAGTATGTGTTTGAGTATGTGTGTGTGTCTGTGTGTGTGAGAATTGTTAAGGTTAGGTAGTAAGGTTAGGTATTAACTGACTGACTGGTTAAGGTTAGGTATTAAGTTTAGGTATTAACTGAATGGTTAAGGTTAGGAATTAAGGTTAGATATTAACTGAATGGTTAAGGTTAGGAATTAACTGAATGGCTAAGGTTAGATATTAATGATAGATATTAACTGAGTGGTTTAGGTTAGGATTTAACTGAATGGTTAAGGTTAGATATTAACTGAATGGTTAAGGTTAGGAATTAACTGACTGGTTAAGGTACGGTATTAAGGTTAGATATTAACTGAATGGTTAAGGTTAGGTATCAAGGTTAGGTATTAACTGAATGGTTACGGTTAAGTATTAACTGAATGGTTAAGGTCAGGTATTAACTGAATGGTTAAGGTTCGGTATTAACTGAATGGTTAAGGTCAGGTATTAAGGTTAGGTATTAATTGCATGGTTAAGGTTAGGTATTAACTGAATGGTTAAGGTTAGGTATTAACTGACTGGTTAAGGTTAGGTATTAACTGAATGGTTAAGGTTAGGTATTAAGGTTAGGTATTAATTGCATGGTTAAGGTTAGGTATTAACTGAATGGTTAAGGTTAGGTATTAACTGACTGGTTAAGGTTAGGTATTAAGGTTAGGTATTAACTGAATGGTTAAGGTTAGATATTAAGGTTAGGTATTAACTGAATGGTTAAGGTTAGGTATTAAGGTTAGGTGTTAACTGAATGGTTAAGGTTAGGTATTAAGGTTAGGTATTAACTGAATGGTTAAGGTTAGGTATTAACTGACTGGTTAAGGTTAGATATTAAGGTTAGGTATTAACTGACTGGTTAAGGTTAGGTATTAAGGTTAGGTATTAACTGAATGGTTAAGGTTAGATATTAAGGTTAGGTGTTTACTGACTGGTTAAGTTTAGGTATTAAGGTTAGGTATTAACTGACTGGTTAAGGTTAGGTATTAAGGTTCGGTATTAACTGACTGGTTAAGGTTAGGTATTAAGGTTAGGTATTAACTGACTGGTTAAGGTTAGGTATTAAGGTTCGGTATTAACTGACTGGTTAAGGTTAAATATTAAGGTTAGGTATTAACTGAATGGCTAAGGTTAGGTATTAAGGTTAGGTATTAACTGAATGGTTAAGGTTAGATATTAAGGTTAGGTGTTTACTGACTGGTTAAGGTTAGGTATTAAGGTCAGGTATTAACTGACTGGTTAAGGTTAGGAATTAACTGAATGGTTAAGGTTAGATATTAATGATAGGTATTAACTGAATGGTTAAGGTTAGGAATTAAACTGAATGTTTAAGGTTAGATATTAAGGTTAGGTGTTTACTGACTGGTTAAGGTTAGATATTAAGGTTAGGTATTAACTGAATTGTTAAGGTTAGATATTAAGGTTAGGTATTAACGGGATGGTTAAGGTCAGGTATTAACTGACTGGTTAAGGTTAGATATTAAGATTTGGGATATCACATCACTCTGTCTTTAAACTAAAATATCAAAAACAACTTTCTTTTGCTGGATTTGAGCTTGCAATCTTTGGAATCAGTGACAAATGCTTATGTCTACCGTCCCCGTCCCAACACCCTAGAAACACCCAAACCTACTTGAAGGTAACAGCCCCCCTCGTGGCCGGTTTCACGTCATCCCCCAACATCCTCTGACATGGATGGACGTCAAATACTAACTTGTATCACGGGTGACCAAGCTGTGTTTTTGTAACATACCTCTCAAGACAGATGGAGGACTTGACACGGTTTCTCCCCAGAGCTCTTCTACTGTGCTCAATCTGTAACCATCAAACACACCAACACACACAAACACACACACACATACACAAACACGGTCAGAATAATGTTTGTTTGTTATACCGGTAGTAGAAACAGTATTTGTTATGTTGAGATGTTTACCTCTCTCTTGTAGTGGTCAGCGTTCTGGTCTGGCGAGAGGAGGAGGAGGAGTAAGTGGTAGGAGGAGGAGGAGACAGTGAGAGGAGGAGGATGAGACAGTGAGAGGAGGAGGATGAGACAGTGAGAGGAGGAGGATGAGACAGTGAGAAGGAGGAGGAGGAGACAGTGAGAGGAGGAGGAGGAGACAGTGAGAGGAGGAAGAGGAGACAGTGAGAGGAGGAGGAGGAGACAGTGAGAGGAGGAGGAGGAGACAGTGAGAGGAGGAGGATGAGACAGTGAGAGGAGGAGGATGAGACAGTGAGAGGAGGAGGATGAGACAGTGAGAGGAGGAGGATGAGACAGTGAGAGGAGGAGGATGAGACAGTGAGAAGGAGGAGGAGGAGACAGTGAGAGGAGGAGGAGGAGACAGTGAGAGGAGGAAGAGGAGACAGTGAGAGGAGGAGGAGGAGACAGTGAGAGGAGGAGGAGGAGACAGTGAGAGGAGGAGGAGGAGACATGGGGAGGAGGAAGAGACAGTGAGAGGAGGAGGAGGAGACAGTGAGAGGAGGAGGAGGAGACATGGGGAGGAGGAAGAGACAGTGAGAGGACGAGGAGGGGACAGTGAGAGGAGGAAGAGGAGACATTTAGAGGTGAGAGGAGACAGTGAGGAGGGGGAGGAGGGAGAGGAGGAGGAGGGGGAGAGAGTCTAGTGAGTAGTCATAATAAACACATTGGGGTTGTCATTTGTAAATGCAGTCAGTGTTAGTCATTATTGTAACTATAGTTGGTGTTACTATGGTGATGACAGTGTAAGTTAGTATGGTGACTAGGTGTTTGTTCTCTGTTAGGAACACTTACTATGGACCTCGCGTGCAGCACCAGAGAGACGATATTGAGAGATATAAAAGAGAAGAAGAGAGACATATAGAGATAGAGAGAGAGAAGGGGCGAGAGGAGAGATGAGACAGAGACATGAAGAGATAGAGGAGATAGAGACATGGAGAGATGAGGAGATAGAGACATGGAGAGATAGAGAGAGGGGGTAAGAGGAGAGAGAAAAGGGGAGAGAGGAGAGAGGAGATAGAGACATGGAGAGATAGAGAAGGGGAAAGTGGAGAGAGGAGATAGAGACATGGAGAGAGGAGATAGAGACATGGAGAGAGGAGATAGAGACATGGAGAGACAGAGAGTGGGAAAGAGGAGAGAGGAGATAGAGACATGGAGAGATAGAGAGGGGGAAAGTGGAGAGAGGAGATAGAGACATGGAGAGACAGAGAGGGGGAAAGAAAGATGGAGAGAAAGAGGAAAGAGGAGATAGAGACATGGAGAGATAGAGAGGGGGAAAGAGGAGAGAGGAGATAGAGACATGGAGAGGGGAGATAAAGACATGGAGAGATAGAGAGGGGGAACGAGGAGAGAGCAGATAGAGACATGGAGAGACAGAGAGGGGGAAAGAGGAGAGAGGAGATAGAGACATGGAGAGATAGAGAGGGGGAAAGAGGAGATCGAGACATGGAGAGATAGAGAGAGAGGGGGAAAGAGGAGAGAGAAAGGGGGAGTGAGGAGAGAGGAGATAGAGACATGGAGAGACAGAGAGGGGGAAAGAAAGATGGAGAGAGAAAGAGGAAAGAGGAGATAGAGACAAGGAGAGATAGAGGGGGAAAGAGGAGAGAGGAGAGCAATATGGAAAGAGGAGAGAGAAAAGAGGAGAGAGGAGATGGAGAGATAGAGAGGGGGAAAGAAAGATGGAGAGATAGAGAGATACATGGAGAGAGGAGAAAGAGAAATAGAGAGAGAAAACAAAAGAGAAAGTGAGAGAAGGACAGAGAGAAGGAGATAATTTAGTTTTATTACTGAGCAACATGTTTCAGGTCTGAGTGGTTATTGAGGTCTGTGGTCAGAGTTACAGGTTACTGACCAGTGCGACTCGGGAGCTGAGGACGTTGCATCTCTCAGGTCCCAGATCCAACACGTCAAATGCCCCCGGCTGCAACACACACACACTTTATTTTATTTATTTTTATTTAACCATTATTTAACCAGGTAGGCCAGTTGAGAAGAAGTTCTCATTCCTAACTGCGACTTGGCCAAAATAAAGCAAAGCAGTGAGAGAGAGGGTACAGATTGTCCAGCTGATTTGTAGGAGTCCAGATTGTCCAGCCCAGCGGATTTGTAGGGGTCCAGATTGTCCAGCTGACTTGTACGGTCCAGATTTTCCAGCTGATTTGTAGGGGTCCAGATTGTCCAACTGATTTGTAGGGTCCAGATTGTCCAGCTGATTTGTAGGGTCCAGATTGTCCAGCTGATTTGTAGGGGTCCAGATTGTTCAGCTGATTTGTAGGGGTCCAGATTGTCCAGCTGATTTGTAAGGTCCAGATTGTCCAGCTGATTTGTAGGGGTCCGGATTGTTTAGCCAAGCTGATTTGTAAGGTCCAGATTGTCCAGCTGATTTGTAGGGGTCCAGATTGCCCAGCTGATTTGTAGGGTCCAAATTGTACAGCTGATTTGTAGGGGTCCAGATTGTCCTACCCAGCTGATTTATAGGGGTCCAGATTGTCCAGCTGATTTGTAAGGGTCCAGATTGTCTAGCACAGCTGATTTGTAGGGGTCCAGATTGTCCAGCTGATTTGTAGGGTCCAGATTGTCCTATCCAGCTGATTTATAGGGGTCCAGATTGTCCAGCTGATTTGTAAGGGTCCAGATTGTCTAGCACAGCTGATTTGTAGGGGTCCAGATTGTCCAGCTCTTATGTAGGGTTCCAGGTTGTCCAGCTGATTTGTAGGGTCCAGATTGTCCAGCCCAGCTGATATGTATGGCTCCAGATTGTCCAGCTGATTTGTAGGGGTACAGATTGTCCAGCTGATATTTAGGGGTCCAGGTTGTCCAGCTGATTTGTAGGGGTCCAGATTGCTTAGCCCAGCTGATTTGTAGGGTCAGACTGTCCAGCCCAGCTGATTTGTAGGGGTCCACATTGTTTAGCCCAGCTGATTTGTAGGGTCCAGATTGTCCAGCTGATTTGTAGGGTCCAGATTGCCCAGCTTATTTGTATGGTCCAGATTGCCCAGCTGATTTATAGGGGTCCCGTTTGTTTAGCCCAGCTGATTTGTAGGGTCCAGATTGACCAGCTGATTTGTAGGCTCCAGATTGTTTAGCCCAGCTAATTTACAGGGGTCCAGATTGTCCAGCTGATTTGTAGGGGACCAGATTGTCCAGCTGATTTGGAGGGGTCCAGATTGTTTAGCCCGGCTGATTTGTAGGGATCCAGATTCTGAATCTCTTTCAGAACATCAGCTGTCTGGATTTGGGTGAAGGAGAGGAAGGGGGGCTTGGGCTAGTTGCTGCAGGGGGTGCGGAGCCGTTGGCCGGGGTTGGGGTTGCCAGGTGGAAGCATGGTTATTGGAGCAATGCTTTATTGAAATGATCGATTATCGTAGATTTATCCGCGGTGACAGTGTTTCCTAGCCTCAGTGCAGTGGGCAGCTGGGAGGAGGTGCTCTTATTCTCAATGGACTTTACAGTGACCCAGAGCTTTTTGGAATTAGTGCTACAGGATGCACATTTCTGTTTGAAATAGCTAGCCTTAGCTTTCCTAACTGCCTGTGTATATTTGTTCCTGTCTTCCCTGAAAAGTTGCATATTGCAGGGGCTATTTGATGCTAATGCAGAACGCCACAGGATGTTTTTGTGCTGGTCAAGGGCAGTCAAGTCTGGAGTGAATCAAGGGCTATATCTGTTCTTAGTTCTACATTTTTTGAATGGGGCATGCAACCAGGCATCGTCTCTTGACGGGATGAGGTCAATATCCTTCCAGGATACCCGGGCCAGGTCGATTAGAAAGGCCTGTTCGCTGAAGTGTTTTAGGGAGCGTTTTGACAGTGATGAGGGGTGGTCGTATGACTACGGACCCATTACACACGAAGGCAATGAGGCAGTGAGATCCTGGTTGAAGACAGCAGAGGTGTATGTAGAGGGCAGGTTGGTCAGGATGATAATCTAAGAGGGTGTCCATGGTAGGTTCCTTGATGATTTGTGTGAGATTGAGGGCATCTAGTTTAGATTGTAGGATGTTTGGGTTGTTAAGCATGTCCCAGTTTAGGTCACCTAACAGTATGAGCTCTGAAGATAGATGGGGGGGCAATCAATTCACATATGGTGTCCAAGGCATTACAAAACTCTGCAGGTTGTCTCTGCAGTAGATTGCAACTCCACCCCCTTTGGCAGTTCTATGTTGTTGGAAAATGTTATAGTTAGGAATGGAAATTTCAAGATTTTTGGTGGCCTTCCTAAGCCAGGATTCAGACACGGCTAGGCCATCCGGGTTGGCAGAGTGTGCTAAGGCAGTGAATAAAACAAACTTAGGGAGGAGGCTTCTAATGTTAGGTCACCTAACAGTATGAGCTCTGAAGATAGATGGGGGGGCAATCAATTCACATATGGTGTCCA
>NW_027010631.1:0-30021 GCF_036934945.1 Oncorhynchus masou masou | reverse complement strand
CAGCCAGTCAGTCAGAAAACCAATCAGTCAGCCAACCAGCCAACCAGTCAGTCAGCCACTCAGTCATTCATTAAGCCAGTCAGTCATGCAGTCATTCAGTCAACCAGCCATTCAAGCAGCCAGTCAATCAGTCATTCAGTCAGCCAGACAGTCATTCATCGAGCCAGTCTGTCATTCAGTCAGCCAGTCAGTCAGTTAGCCATTCGGTCAGCCAGTCAGTTTAACTTGGGTCAAACGTTTCAGGTAGCCTTCCACCAGCTTCCCACAATAATTTGGGTGAATTTTGTCCCATTCCTCCTGACAGAGCTGGTGTAACTGAGTCAGGTTTGTGGGCCTCCTTGCTCGCACACTCTTTTTCAGTTCTGCCCACAGATTTTCGAAAGGATTGAGGTCAGGGCTTTGTGATGGCCACTCCAATACCTTGACATTGTTGTCCTTAAGCCATTTCGCCACAACTTTGGAAGTATGCTTGGGGTCATTGTCCATTTGGAAGACCCATTTGCAACCAAACCTTAACTTGATGTCTTGAGATGTTGCTTCAATATATCCACATCATTTTCCTGGCTCATAATGCCATCTATTTTGTGAAGTGCAACAGTCCCTCCTGCAGCAAAGCACCCCCACAACATGATGCTGCCACCCCCATGCTTCACTGTTGGGATGGTGTTCTTCGGCTTGCAAGCCTCCCCCTTTTTCTTCCAAACATAACGATGGTCATTATGGCCAAACTCTTCTATTTTTGTTCCATCAGACCAGAGCACATTTCTCCAAAAAGTACAATCTTTGTCCCCATGTGCAGTTGCAAACCATAGTCTGTTTTTTTATGGCAGTTTTGGAGCAGTGGCTTCTTCCTTGCTGAGTGGCCTATCAGGTCATGTCAATATAGGACTCGTTTTACTGTGGATATAGATACCTTTGTACCTGTTTCCTCCAGCATCTTCACAAGGTCCTCTGCTGTTGTTCTGGGATTGATTTGCACTTTTCGCACCAAAGTACGTTCATCTCTAGGAGACAGAACGCGTCTCCTTCCTGAGCGGTATGACGGCTGCGTGGTCCCATGGTGTTTATACTTGCGTACTATTGTTTGTACAGATGAACTTGGTACCTTCAGGCATTTGGAAATTGCTCCCAAGGATGAACCAGACTTGTGGAGGTCTACAATTTTTTCTGTGGTCTTGGCTGATTTCTTTTGATTTCCCCATGATGTCAAGCAAAAAGGCACTGAGTTTGAAGGTCGGCCTTGAAATACATCCACAGGTACACCTACAATTGACTTAAATTGACTCAATTAGCCTATCAGAAGCTTCTAAAGCCATGACATCATTTTCTGGAATTTTCCAAGCTGCTTAAAGGCACAGATAACTTAGTGAATGTAAACTTCTGACCCCACTGGAATTGTGATACAGTGAATTATAAGTGAAATAATCACAAGTTACTTGTGTCATGGACAAAGTAACCGACTAACCTAACCGACTTGCCAAAACTAGTTGGTTAACAACAAATTTGTGGAGTGGTTGAAAAATGACTCCAACATAAGTGTATGTAAATTTCCGACTTCAACTGTATATACATAATATTTGTAATGTCTTTATTCTTTTGGAACTTCTGTGAGCGTAATGTTTACTGTTCATTTTTATTGTTTATTTCACTTGCTTTGACAATGTTAACGTTTCCCATGCCAATAAATTGAATTGACAGAGAGAGACAGACAGAGAAAGTAGAGAGAGAGAAAGTAGGTAGAGAGAGACATAGAGTGAGACAGAGAGAAAGAGAAAGTAGAGAAAGAGAGAGACACAGAGAGAGATCGAGAGAGAGATTGTTAAAACACTGTATATATATATTATGACATTTGTAATGTCTTTATTGTTTTGAAACTTCTGTATGTGTAATGTTTACTGTTAATTGTTATTGTTTATTTCACTTTATATATCCACTTTATATATTATCTACCTCACTTGCTTCGGCAATGTTAACACGTTTCCCATGCCAATAAAGCCCTTGAATTGAATTGAGAGAGACAGAGACAGAGACAGAGAGAGACTAACTGCTTGGCTAATAAATGCTACAGATGGAAGGAAAATAGTGTGGAAATCTACCAAAAAACAATTAGGCAATAACAAATTCAATCTCTTCTAGACAATTTCCTGGACAAAAGGTTTCACTGTAATAGTGAAGGTGTAAACTTGGCAGTAGTAAACCTAAACAGTGTATTTGACCACTCAGCTTCCCTATCAAACCTAAAAACTTCAAGCAGACAACCTAAGAAAATTATCAACATTGACAAATGGTTTGATGAAGAGGGCGGCTGGTAGCCTAGTGGTTAGAGAGTTGGACTAGTTTCTGAAAGCACGAAAGTGCTGTTTGAATGAATGCTTACGAGCCTGCTGCTGCCTACCATCGCTCAGTCAGAATGCTCTATCAAATCATAGACTTAGTTATAACATAATACCACACAGAAATACGAGCCTTTGGTCATTAATATGGTCGAATCCGGAAACCATCATCTCGAAAACAAGGCGTTTATTCTTTCAGTGAAATACGGAACCGTTCTTTATTTTATCTAACGGGTGGCATCCCTAAGTCTAAATATTGCTGTTACATTGCACAACCTTCAATGTTATGTCATAATTACATACATTTCTGGTAAATTAGGCAGCCCAAACGGTTGCATATACACGGACTCTGCGCGCAATGAACGCAAGAGAAGTGACACAATTTCACCTGGTTAATATTGCCCGCTAGCCTGGATTTGTTTTAGCTAAATATGCAGGTTTAAAAATATTGTGTATTGATTTTAAGAAAGGCATTGATGTTTATGGTTAGGTACACAGTGGAGCAACGATAGGCACCGCATTGATTATATGCAACGCAGGACATGCTAGATAAACTAGTAATATCATCAACCATGTGTAGTTAACTAGTGATGATGATTGATTGATTGTTTTTATAAGATAAGTTTAATGATAGCTGGCAACTTACCTTGGCTTACTGCATTCGCGTAACAGGCAGGCTCCTCGTGCAGTGCAATGTAATCAGGTGGTTAGAGCGTTGGACTAGTTAACTGAAAGGTTGCTAGATCGAATCCCCGAGCTGACACGGTGAAAATCTGTCGTTCTGCCCCTGAACAGGCAGTTAATAACCTACTGTTCCAAGGCCGTCATTGAAAATAAGAATGTGTTCTTAAGTACACCACCTATTCAGTAGGAAAGATTTACATAGTGACCACACTATAACGTTATTGTCACGCCCTGGTCGAAGTATATTGTGTTTGTCTTCATTTATTTGGTCAGGCCAGGGTGTGGCATGGGTTTTTGTATGTGGTGTGTTTGTATTGGGATTGTAGCTTAGTGGGGTGTTCTAGTTAAGTCTATGGCTGTCTGAAGTGGTTCTCAATCAGAGGCAGGTGTTTATCGTTGTCTCTGATTGGGAACCATATTTAGGCAGCCATATTCTTTGAGTGTTTCGTGGGTGATTGTCCTTGGTGTCCTGATGTCCTTGTTCTGTGTTTATTTACAACAGTATAGGCTGTTTCGGTTTTCGTTATGTTCTTTGTTTTGTAGTGTTTATAATTGATTTGTGTTTTACGTTTGTTTATTAAACATGGATCGCAATCTACACGCCGCATTTTGGTCCGACTCTCCTTCCCACCTAGAAAGCCGTAACAGTTATAGTTATATAAATCCAGACACATAACTTTTGAAAGAACGGGTCCAGAAGACCCATGTAATCCTAGGACAGCGGTGTCTGTCGGCTTAATCGGAAACCACCTTTACATTTCTATCACACAATCTGCATTGTTTCAGCGACCCAGACTGAATAGAGCCCTGAGCCCACTGAACTCTTCATAAGATATATAGAGATATGAACACTGAACTCTTCCAGTGGGGGCTGCTGAGGGGAGGATGGCTCATAATAATGGCAGGAACGGAGCAAATGGAATGGCATCAAACACATGGAAACCATGGAAACCACGTGTTTGATGTAATTTGATACCATTCTACCGATACCACTTCAGTCATTACCACAAGCATGTCCTCCCCAATTATGGTGCCACCAACCTCCTGTGAACTCTTTATATGAAATAAAGAGATATGGATAAAAGAGATATAAAATAAAGAGATATGAATTAAAGAGATATGAAATAGAGATATGGATTAAAGAGATATGAAATAAAGAGATATGAATTAAAGAGATATGAAATAAAGAGATATGAATTAAAGAGATATGAAATAGAGATATGGATTAAAGAGATATGAAATAAAGAGATATGAATTAAAGAGATATGAAATAAAGAGATGAAATAAAGAAATATGAATTAAAGAGATATGAAATAAAGAGATGAAATAAAGAGATATGAATTAAATATATGAAATAAAGCGATATGGATTAAAGATATATGAAAAAAAGAGAGATGAAATAAAGAGATATGGATTAAAGAGATATGAATTAAAGAGATATGAAATAGAGATATGGATTAAAGAGATATGAAATAAAGAGATATGAATTAAAGAGATATGAAATAAAGAGATATGAATTAAAGAGATATGAAATAAAGATATATGAATTAAAGAGATATGAAATAAAGAGATGAAATAAAGAAATATGAATTAAAGAGATATGAAATAAAGAGATGAAATAAAGAGATATGAATTAAATATATGAAATAAAGCGATATGGATTAAAGATATATGAAAAAAAGAGAGATGAAATAAAGAGATATGGATTAAAGAGATATGAAATGAAGAGATATGGCACCATGTTATTACCCAGCACCCCCTGCACATTGACTCAGTACTGGTACCATGTTATTACCCAGCACCCCCTGCACATTGACTCAGTACTGGTACCATGTTATTACCCAGCACCCCCTGCACATCGACTCAGTACTGGTACCCAGTGTATATAGCCATGTAATTACCCAGCACCCCCTGCACATCGACTCAGTACTGGTACCATGTTATTACCCAGCACCCCCTGCACATTGACTCAGTACTGGTACCCTGTGTATATAGACATGTAATTACCCAGCACCCCCTGCACATTGACTCAGTACTGGTACCCAGTTATTACCCAGCACCCCCTGCACATCGACTCATCGACTCAGATACATTTTATAGTACTATTATATATTGATATATTATCACTAGTATTATAAAATGTCTATTTTTATCATATTTGTATAGTACTACTGATATTGATTACTGCATTGTTGGGAAAGAGCAAGAAAATTGTTTTCACTGTACTTGTGCACGTGACAAAAACATGAAAACTTGAAGACATTTACAAACATTTAAACCAATGACTTTATTCCAGCAGTGTCTATCTCTCTCTCTGCCTCAACAGAATGACAACATTGGTCGTAGGTTGACATAAATCATCATCATTACCCAAATCTATGATGGCACATACAGTGGGCTAAAATCAGGGTCAAAATCAGATATTCTTTAACAAATCGACATTGAAACCAAAGCATACACCTCACATACATGGTTATGGGCTGAAACAACAAGAAGACACCTGTACCATGTCAGATATAGAGTTGAAATGTTTTCAATTTCGAGTTTGCATCTCAATATTACACTTATATATCCCAGAATCCCAATATATCACAGAAGACTGAAATATAACAAAAAGGTTTGAAACACCAGATTTTCAGCGTTCAATTATTTTCATTTTTTATGTTTATTTAATTATGCAATTATGACAAAAAACTAACATTCCACCCATGAGGCTACTGGGTAATTTGACTGCAGGAAATGGCTACTTTAAAATCTAGACTGGGCGAACATACACGACCATTCAAAAGTTTGTGGTCACGTGAGAAATGTCCTTGTTTTTTGAACAAAAAGCACATTTTTTTTTGTCCATTATAATAACATAGAATTGATCAGAAATACAGTGTAGACATTGTTAATGTTGTAAATGACTATTGTAGCTGGAAACAGCTGATTTTTAATGGAATATCTACATAGGATTACAGAGGCCCACTATCAGTAACCATCACTCCTGTGTTTCAATGGCACGTTGTGTTAAGTAATCCAAGTTTCTAACTTTAAAGGGCTAATTTATCATTAGAAAATCCTTTTGCAATTATGTTAGCACAGCTGAAAACTGTTGTCATGATTAAAGAAGCAATAAAACTGGCCTCTTTTAGACTAGTTGAGTATCTGGAGCATCAGCATTTGTGGGTTCGATTACAGGCTCAAAATGGCCTGAAACAAAGAACTTTCTTCTGTAACTCATCAGTCTATTCTTGTTCTGAGAAAAGAAAGCTATTCCAAGCTAGAAATTGCCAAAAAACATAAGATCTCGTACAATGTTGTGTACTATTCCCTTCACAGAACAGCGCAAATTGGCCTTAGCCAGAATAGAAAGAGGAGTGGGAGGCCCCGGTTGCCACATCTGCTCCTGCTACGCCCTCTGGTTTTCATCAGGTTACTGTGTAACAATAAATATTTTGGTTAATTCATCCCTGTTTCCTCATCTGCTCTTAGGTTCCACCGTGTCGCTCAGCTTAACACCGGTGCATAACTGAGCAAGACAAGTACATTAGTGTCTAGTTTGAGAAACAGACACCTCACAAGTCCACAACTGACAGGTTCATTAAATAGAGTTCCTCTGTCCAGTGTCTGTGTTCTTTTGCACATCTTAATATATTATTTTTATTGGTCATTCTGAGATAAGGCTTTTCTTGCAACTCTGCCTAGAAGGCCAGCATCATGGAATCGAACCCACAAATGCTGATGCTCCAGATACTCAACTAGTCTAAAGAAGGCCAGTTTTATTGCTTCTTTAATCATGACATGATTGAAAAAGTGTTTTCAAATAATCAATTAGCCTTTTAAAATGATAAACTTGGATTGGCAAGCAGAACTGGAACACAGGAGTGATGGTTGCTGATAATGGGCCTATGTAGATATTCCATAAGAAATCAGCCATTTCCAGCTACAATAGTCATTTACGACATTAACAATGTCTACACTGTATTTGATACATTTTGTTATTTTATTGGACAAAAAAACAAGGACATTTCTACGTGACACCAAACTTTTGAACGGTAGTGTTCATGTATTTCCTATGTTTTCTTAGGAAAGTCTAATTCGTAACCAGGATCAGGTCACATTGAAGAGATGAATCACCATAACATGATGTAGAAACATAACATCACAAACACCTGAGGGGATATTCAGTAGACAGCTTTACAGGGCCTAGAGATCAAGAACTAGAGGTCAAGGGGTTAGAGGTCAAGGGGCTAGAGGTCAGAGGCTAGAGGTCAGGTACTAGAGGTCAGGAACTAGAGGTCAGGAACTAGAGGTCAGGGGCTAAGAGGTCAGGGGCTAAGAGGTCAGGGGCTAAGAGGTCAGGGGCTAAGAGGTCAGGGACCAGAGGTCAGGGGTTTAAAGTGCTAAATTCCTCTCCCTGTACTCCAGACAGATACCATCATTCTAAACAATTATAAATCATCAGTCATCAATTATTTACCATGTATCAATACAACTATCAGTTCCACCACCTTTATGTCTGTCAACAACTGCGTGACTATCATTTACAGCAACATCCACACATATATATATATATATATATACACACACACACACACACACACACACACACACACACACACACACACACACACACACACACACACACACACACACACACACATACATACATACATACATACATGTTTACAACAACACCCACACATAATATATATATATATATGTTTACAACAACACCCACACATAAATATATATCTATATGTTTACAACAACACCCACACATAAATATATATCTATATGTTTACAACAACACCCACACATAATATATATCTATATGTTTACAACAACACCCACACATAATATATATCTATATGTTTACAATAACACCCACACATAAATATATATATATCTATATGTTTACAACAACACCCACACATAAATATATATCTATATGTTTACAACAACACCCACACATAAATATATATCTATATGTTTACAACAACACCCACACATAAATATATATCTATATGTTTACAACAACACCCACACATAAATATATATCTATATGTTTACAACAACACCCACACATAAATATATATCTATATGTTTACAACAACACCCACACATAAATATATATCTATATGTTTACAACAACACCCACACATAAATATATATCTATATGTTTACATCAACACCCACAGATAAATATATATCTATATGTTTACAACAACACCCACACATAAATATATATCTGCAATATGACCAGACAGCAGTATAAAAGTGGGATGACAGAACAGAAGAGACTTGGCTGTTCAACAATCAGATGGCATCCTATTCCCTATGTACTGTAGTGCACTACTTTAGACCAGATGGCATCCTATTCCCTATGTACTGTAGTGCACTACTTTAGACCAGATGGCATCCTATTCCCTATGTACTGTAGTGCACTACTTTAGACCAGATGGCACCAAATGATGCCATTTGGCACTTTCCCCAAGGTACAGATCTAGGATCAGTTTCCCCAAGGTACAACTCTAGGATCAGTTTCCCCAAGGTACAGATCTTGGATCAGTTTCCTCTAGGTACAGATCTTGGATCAGTTTCCTCTAGGTACAGATCTAGGGCCTCTCCTCCCTCTCCTCCCCTACCTCTCCTCCCTCTCTCCTCCCCCTCTCCTCCCACTACCTCGCCTCCCCCTACCTCGCCTCCCTCTCTCCTCCCCCTACCTCTCCTCCCCCTACCTCTCCTCCCCCTACCTCTCCCTCAGTTCCTCCTCTCCCCTCCCCTCCCTCTCCAGATCTCTCCCCCTCTCTCTCTCCTCTCCCCTACCTCTGGATCTACCTCCTCCTCACCCTCTCACCCTTCCCCTCCCCTCCCCCTACCTCTCCTCACCCTCTCTCCTCCCTCTCCCCCTACCTCTCCTCACCCTCTCTCCTCACCCCTCTCCCCTCCCCCCTACCTTCCTCCCCCTCTCCTCCCTCTCCTCCCTCTCCTCCCCCTACATCTCCCTCACCCCTCCCTCCTCCTCCCCTCCCCCTACTCTCCTCACCCTCTCTCCTCCCTCTCCTCCCCTCTCCCTCCCCCCTACCTCTCCCTCCTCCCCCTCCCTCCCCCCTCCTCCTCCCCCTCCTCCCCTCTCTCTCTCCCTCTCTCCCCCCCTCTCTCCTCCCCCTCTGCTCTCTCCTCCCCCCTCCTCTCCCCCTCCCCCTCTATCCTCCCTCTCCTCCCCCTCTCTCCCTCCCCTCTCCTCCCTCCCCTCCCTCCCTCTCTCTCCCTCCCTCTCTCCCTCCTCCTCCTCCCTCCCTCCTCTCTCCCTCTCCTCCCCCTCTCCTCCCCCCCCTCTCTCCTCCCCCCCCTCTCTCCCCTCCCCTCTATCCTCCCCCCTCCCCTCCCCCTCTCTCCTCCCTCCCCTCCCCTCTCTCCCTCCCTCCTCCCTCCCCCCTCCCCTCCCTCCTCCCCCTCTCCTCCCCCTCTCCTCTCTCCTCCCTCTCCTCCCCCTCTCTCTCCCCCCTCCCTCTCTCCCTCTCCCCCTCTCTCTCCCCCTCCCCCTCTCTCCTCCCTCTCTCCTCCCTCTCTCCTCCCCTCTCCTCCCCCTCTCCTCCCTCCCCCCCTCCCCCTCTCTCCCTCCCTCTCTCCTCCCTCTCCTCCTCCCTCTCCTCCCTCTCCCCCTCCCCCTCTCTCCCCCCCTCTCTCCCTCCCTCTCCTCCCTCTCTCCTCCCCCTCCCCTCCCCCCTCTATCCTCCCCCCTCCTCCCCCTCTCTCCTCCCTCTCCTCCCCTCCTCCTCCCTCTCCTCCCCCCTCCTCCTCCCCTCTCTCCTCCCCTCTCCTCCCCTCTCCTCCCTCTCTCCCCCTCCTCCTCCCTCTCCTCCCTCTCTCCTCCCTCTCTCCTCCCTCTAGAGGAGGCCTTCAGGTTTGCCAGACCCGTGGATCTTGAGGTATATCTTGGAGTCCTGGTCTCTGTCCTGTATCTGGCGGTGCAGTGTGCGTCTGAAACACACCAGGTACAGAGGCAGCAGGAAGCCCAGCATACTGACCCCCAACAGGCCTACATTCACCCAGAGTGGGTCTCCCTTCAGAGGGCCCATCATGGCCATGAAGAGCGGCTGCTGGAACAGAGCAAACAGAGCAGACACCAGAGACTGCATCCCCGTCAGACTGCCAAACTGAGACGACGGGTACCTAGAGATACAGAAAACACACATCAATATACACACACACTGTGTGACATTATAGAAGTACTCACACAGCAGCATAGAGACCTCCGGTAGCAGAGTGGATTATAGAAGTACTCACACAGCAGCATAGAGACCTCCGGTAGCAGAGTGGATTATAGAAGTACTCACACAGCAGCATAGAGACCTCCGATAGCAGAGTGGATTATAGAAGTACTCACACAGCAGCATAGAGACCTCCGATAGCAGAGTGGATTATAGAAGTACTCACACAGCAGCATAGAGACCTCCGATAGCAGAGTGGATTATAGAAGTACTCACACAGCAGCATAGAGACCTCCGGTAGCAGAGTGGATTATAGAAGTACTCACACAGCAGCATAGAGACCTCCGGTAGCAAAGTGGATTATAGAAGTACTCACACAGCAGCATAGAGACCTCCGATAGCAGAGTGGATTATAGAAGTACTCACACAGCAGCATAGAGACCTCCCGTAGCAGAGTGGATTATAGAAGTACTCACACAGCAGCATAGAGACCTCCCGTAGCAGAGTGGATTATAGAAGTACTCACACAGCAGCATAGAGACCTCCCGTAGCAGAGTGGATTATAGAAGTACTCACACAGCAGCATAGAGACCTCCGGTAGCAGAGTGGATTATAGAAGTACTCACACAGCAGCATAGAGACCTCCCGTAGCAGAGTGGATGAACCCTCTCACAACAGTGTGGAGGACAAATGACAAGATCTGAGGAGAGAAGGAATAAATCAGATGACAGTCAGTCTGGTACCCAAAATGGATACAGGGGTGTCGAGGGAGTAGGGGCTAGGGTGTAGGGGCTAGGGTGTAGGGGCTAGGGTGTATGGGATAGGGTGTACGGGATAGGGAGTAGGGGCTAGGGTGTATGGGATAGGGTGTACGGGATAGGGAGTAGGGGCTAGGGTGTAGGGGCTAGGGAGTACGGGCAAGGGTGTAGGGGCTAGGGTGTAGGGGCTAGGGTGTAGGGGCTAGGGTGTAGCGGCTACGGTATAGGGTGTAGGGGCTAGGGTATAGGGTGTAGGGGCTAGGGTGTAACGGCTACGGTGTAGGGGCTAGGGGATAGCGGCTATGGTGTAGGGGCTAGGGTATAGCAGCTATGGTGTAGGGGCTAGGGTATAGGGGCTAGGGTGTAGGGGCTAGGGTGTAGGGCTAGGGTGTAGGGGCTAGGGTGTAACAGCTACGGTATAGGGGCTAGGCTGTAGGGGCTAGGCTGTAGGGGATAGGCTGTAGGGGATAGGCTGTAGGGGCTAGGGTGTAGGGGCTAGGGTGTAGGGGCTACGGTGTAGGGGCTAGGGTATAGGGTGTAGGGGCTCGGGTGTAGGGGCTCGGGTGTAGGGGCTCGGGTGTAGGGGCTCGGGTGTAGGGGCTCGGGTGTAGGGGCTCGGGTGTAGGGGCTCGGGTGTAGGGGCTCGGGTGTAGGGGCTCGGGTGTAGGGGCTCGGGTGTAGGGGCTCGGGTGTAGGGCCCGGGTGTAGGGCTCGGGTGTAGGGGCTAGGGTGTAGAGGCTAGGGTGTAGAGGCTAGGGTATAGGGACTAGGGTATAGGACAGGGCTCTCCCACCCTGTTCCTGGAGAGCTACCCTCCTGTCAGTGGAGGCTGCTGAGGGGAGGACGGCTCATAATAATGGCTGGAAAGGAGCGAATGGAATGGTATTAAACACATGGAAACCATAGAAACCATCATGTATTTGACACCCATCCACTTATTTTGCTCCAGCCAATGCCGCTAAGCCCGTCCTCCCCAATTAGGGAGTCATCAACCTCATGTGCCTCCTGTAGGTTTTCACTCCGACCCTAGATGTAACTAACCTTCAGCTTATCAACCAGTTAGTTATTATAATCAGGTATGCTAGGGTTGGAATGAAAACCTACAGGAGGGTCTCTCTCCAGGAACAGGGTTGGAATGAAAACCTACAGGAGGGTTTCTCTCCAGGAACAGGGTTGGAGTTAAAATCCTACAGGAGGGTAGATCTCCAGGAACAGGGTTGGAATGAGAACCTACAGGAGAGTAGATCTCCAGGAACAGGGTTGGAGTTAAAACCTACAGGAGGGTAGATCTCCAGGAACAGGGTTGGAGTTAAAACCTACAGGAGGGTCTCTCTCCTGGAACAGGGTTAGAGTTAAAACCTACAGGAGGGTCTCTCTCCTGGAACAGGGTTAGAGTTAAAACCTACAGGAGGGTCTCTCTCCAGGAACAGGGTTGGAGTTAAAACCTACAGGAGAGTAGATCTCCAGGAACAGGGCTGGAGTTAAAACCTACAGGAGGGTCTCTCTCCAGGAACAGGGTTGGAGTTAAAACCTACAGGATGGTATCTCTCCAGGAACAGGGTTGGAGTTAAAACCTACAGGAGAGTAGATCTCCAGGAACAGGGTTGGAGTTAAAACCTACAGGAGGGTCTCTCTCCTGGAACAGGGTTGGAGTTAAAACCTACAGGATGGTATCTCTCCAGGAACAGGGTTGGAGTTAAAACCTACAGGAGAGTAGATCTCCAGGAACAGGGTTGGAGTTAAAACCTACAGGAGAGTCTCTCTCCAGGAACAGGGTTGGAGTTAAAACCTACAGGAGGGTAGATCTCCAGGAACAGGGTTGGAATGAAAACCTACAGGAGGGTTTCTCTCCAGGAACAGGGTTGGAATGAAAACCTACAGGAGTGTCTCTCTCCAGGAACAGGGTTGGAATGAAAACCTACAGGAGGGTTTCTCTCCAGGAACAGGGTTGGAGTTAAAACCTACAGGAGGGTCTCTCTCCAGGAACAGGGTTGGAGTTAAAACCTACAGGAGAGTAGATCTCCAGGAACAGGGTTGGAGTTAAAACCTACAGGAGAGTAGATCTCCAGGAACAGGGTTGGAGTTAAAACCTACAGGAGAGTAGATCTCCAGGAACAGGGTTGGAGTTAAAACCTACAGGAGAGTAGATCTCCAGGAACAGGGTTGGAGAGCCCTGGGATGTATTGTCTCGAAGCTGATACTGCCCACTCCAGGGAGAACAGGCCATGTCTAGCTGTAGTTCTACTGTAAAGCCTATAGGGGGAGACAGAGCACTGCTCTCTTCTCATTCCCATATCAGCTGTCACTGACACTGGTCCTGGAAAACTGCTGCTCATTGGCCAAAAGGTGGTGAGGAGGCGGGGCGTAGTTTGAGTGACAGTTGGACGGAGCACTCACCTGCAGAGGGAGGTTGGGCACCAGGCAGGTGATGCCAAATCCCACCAATAGGACGTTGGTCAGGATGAATGCTCGCATGGCATTGGTCACCTTCTGGATCTGTCTGTCTCTACGCTTGGGCTGATCCCTGGGGGGGAGGGAGGGGATATGAGAGGGGACATAAGAGTGGAGGTGGAGGGGATGAGAGGGGACATAAGAGTGGAGGTGGAGGGGATGAGAGGGGACATAAGAGTGGAGGTGGAGGGGATGAGAGGGGACATAAGAGTGGAGGTGGAGGGGATGAGAGGGGACATAAGAGTGGAGGGGATGAGAGGGGACATAAGAGTGGAGGTGGAGGGGATGAGAGGGGACATAAGAGTGGAGGGGATGAGAGGGGACATAAGAGTGGTGGTGGAGGGGATGAGAGGGGACATAAGAGTGGAGGTGGAGGGGATGAGAGGGGACATAAGAGTGGAGGGGATGAGAGGGGACATAAGAGTGGTGGTGGAGGGGATGAGAGGGGACATAAGAGTGGAGGTGGAGGGGATGAGAGGGGACATAAGAGTGGGAGGTGGAGGGGATGAGAGGGGACATAAGAGTGGAGGGGATGAGAGGGGACATAAGAGTGGAGGTGGAGGGGATGAGAGGGGACATAAGAGTGGAGGGGATGAGAGGGGACATAAGAGTGGAGGTGGAGGGGATGAGAGGGGACATAAGAGTGGAGGGGATGAGAGGGGACATAAGAGTGGAGGTGGAGGGGATGAGAGGGGACATAAGAGTGGAGGTGGAGGGGATGAGAAGGGACATAAGAGTGGAGGTGGAGGGGATGAGAGGGGACATAAGAGTGGAGGGGATGAGAGGGGACATAAGAGTGGAGGTGGAGGGGATGAGAGGGGACATAAGAGTGGAGGGGATGAGAGGGGACATAAGAGTGGTGGTGGAGGGGATGAGAGGGGACATAAGAGTGGAGGTGGAGGGGATGAGAGGGGACATAAGAGTGGAGGGGATGAGAGGGGACATAAGAGTGGTGGTGGAGGGGATGAGAGGGGACATAAGAGTGGAGGTGGAGGGGATGAGAGGGGACATAAGAGTGGTGGTGGAGGGGATGAGAGGGGACATAAGAGTGGAGGTGGAGGGGATGAGAGGGGACATAAGAGTGGAGGTGGAGGGGATGAGAGGGGACATAAGAGTGGAGGGGATGAGAGGGGACATAAGAGTGGAGGTGGAGGGGATGAGAGGGGACATAAGAGTGGAGGGGATGAGAGGGGACATAAGAGTGGAGGTGGAGGGGATGAGAGGGGACATAAGAGTGGAGGGGATGAGAGGGGACATAAGAGTGGAGGTGGAGGGGATGAGAGGGGACATAAGAGTGGAGGTGGAGGGGATGAGAAGGGACATAAGAGTGGAGGTGGAGGGGATGAGAGGGGACATAAGAGTGGAGGTGGAGGGGATGAGAGGGGACATAAGAGTGGAGGTGGAGGGGATGAGAGGGGAAACTAGAGGAAGTCAGAACCTATTCCCAACATTTAGCAGATCTCTTATCCAGAACAACTTCCATCAGTACATTCATCTCCAGATAGCTAGGTGGACCAGTCATAGTCAGTACATTCATCTCCAGATAGCTAGGTGGACCAGTCATAGTCAGTACATTCATCTACAGATAGATAGGTGGACCAGTCATAGTCAGTACATTCATCTCCAGATAGCTAGGGTGGACCAGTCATAGTCAGTACATTCATCTCCAGATAGCTAGGTGGACCAGTCATAGTCAGTACATTCATCTCCAGATAGCTAGGTGGACCAGTCATAGTCAGTACATTCATCTCCAGATAGCTAGGTGGACCAGTCATAGTCAGTACATTCATCTGCAGATAGCTAGGTGGACCAGTCATAGTCAGTACATTCATCTTCAGATAGCTAGGTGGACCAGTCATAGTCAGTACATTCGTCTCCAGATAGCTAGGTGGACCAGTCATAGTCAGTACATTCATCTGCAGATAGCTTGGTGGACCAGTCATAGTCAGTACATTTTACTTAAACAAAGTAGTTATCAGCAAAGTCTGTGCAAATCAACCCTTAACCCCGAAGCACATAACCCCTAGGAACTAACCCCTAGCCCCTAGGAACTAACCCCTAGCCTCTAGGAACTAACCCCCAGCCTCTAGGAACTAACCCCCAGCCTCTAGGAACTAACCCCTTGCCTCTAGGAACTAACCCCTTGCCTCTAGGAACTAACCCATAGGAACTAACCCCTAGCCACTAGGAACTAACCCATAGGAACTAACCACTAGGAACTAACCCCTAGCCCCTAGGAACTATCCTCTAGGAACTAGCCCCTAGCCTCTAGGAACTAACCACTAGACTCTAGGAACTAACCCATAGGAACTAACCCCTAGGAACTAGCCTCTATGAACTAACCCCTAGCCCCTAGGAACTAAACCCGAGCCCCTAGGAACTAACCCCTAGGAACTAACCCCTAGGAACTAACCCATAGGAACTAACCCCTAGGAACTAAACCCGAGCCCCTAGGAACTAACCCCTAGGAACTAACCCATAGGAACTAACCCCTAGGAACTAGCCTCTAGGAACTAACCCCTAGCCCCTAACCCCTAGGAACTAACCCGTAACCATAGAAGGTAAGGGCGACTTGCTAGTGACTTGACTTGGCTAGGGTGTAGAGGCTTGAGTAGAGGGGCCAGGAGTTAGGGTTTATTTGCTAGGGGCTAGCCGTAGGGAGGTAGGGGCTCAGGGCTACGGACTAGTGTGTAGGGGTGTAGGGGTTAGGGTATAGATGACATAGTGTCTTACTTGCTGGCTGGTTCCTTCTCCTCCTCTCCATCTTCACAGTCCTTCAACTTCCAGTCCATAATTTGACCAATTACTGGAGTCGTCATCAGACACAGTAGCTGCAGCATGCCGAAGATAGAGGAGTACAGACTGACTGTATAGGGAGGAGGGGAGGGGAGGAGGGAGGGAGGAGGGAAGGGGTGGAGGAGGGTTAGAGAGGGAGGAGGGGGAGGGAAGGATGGAGCAGGGGAGATGGGAGGGATGGAGGAGGAGAGATGGGAGGTGTGGAGGAGGGAGGGAGGTGGGAGGGAAGGGAGAAGGAGCGAGGGAGGAGGGAAGGGGTGGAGGAGGGAGGGAGGAGGGAAGGGGGTGGAGGAGGAGGGAAAGGGTGGAGGAGGAGGGAAAGGGTGGAGGAGGTGGGAGGAGGGAAGGGGTGGAGGAGGGAGGAAATGAGGGAGGAGGGGGAAGGAGGGAGGAGGGAAGGGGTGGAGGAGGAGGGAGGAGGGAAGGGGTGGAGGAGGAGGGAGGAGGGAAGTTGTGGGGAGTACAGAAGAATAAGCAGAGAGAGTTATTAGACAGTGTAATAAATAACTAGTCCATGTTAATAATACACAGCCGTTGTTTAATATTCAGTTAGCTAGATTGGGTTAGCTCAGAGCAGGGACAGTCTAAGGACTGGACTGGGTTAGCTCAGAGCAGGGACAGTCTAAGGACTGGACTGGGTTAGCTCAGAGCAGGGACAGTCTAAGGACTGGACTGGGTTAGCTCAGAGCAGGGACAGTCCACGGACTGGACTGGGTTAGCTCAGAGCAGGGACAGTCTAAGGACTGGACTGGGTTAGCTCAGAGCAGGGACAGTCTAAGGACTGGACTGGGTTAGCTCAGAGCAGGGACAGTCCAAGGACTGGACTGGGTTAGCTCAGAGCAGGGACAGTCCAAGGACTGGACTGGGTTAGCTCAGAGCAGGGACAGTCTAAGGACTGGACTGGGTTAGCTCGGAGCAGGGACAGTCCAAGGACTGGACTGGGTTAACTCAGAGCAGGGACAGTCCAAGGACTGGACTGGGTTAGCTCTGGAGCAGGGACAGTCTAAGGACTGGACTGGGTTAGCTCAGAGCAGGGACAGTCCAAGGACTGACTGGGTTAGCTCAGAGCAGGGACAGTCCAAGGACTGGACTGGGTTAGCTCAGAGCAGGGACAGTCTAAGGACTGGACTGGGTTAGCTCAGAGCAGGGACAGTCCAAGGACTGGACTGGGTTAGCTCAGAGCAGGGACAGTCCAAGGACTGGACTGGGTTAGCTCAGAGCAGGGACAGTCCACGGACTGGACTGGGTTAGCTCAGAGCAGGGACAGTCCAAGGACTGGACTGGGTTAGCTCAGAGCAGGGACAGTCCAAGGACTGGACTGGGTTAGCTCAGAGCTGGGACAGTCCACGGACTGGACTGGGTTAGCTCAGAGCAGGGACAGTCCAAGGACTGGACTGGGTTAGCCTCGGAGCAGGGACAGTCTAAGGACTGGACTGGGTTAGCTCAGAGCAGGGACAGTCCAAGGACTGACTGGGTTAGCTCAGAGCAGGGACAGTCCAAGGACTGGACTGGGTTAGCTCAGAGCAGGGACAGTCCACGGACTGGACTGGGTTAGCTCAGAGCAGGGACAGTCCAAGGACTGACTGGGTTAGCTCAGAGCAGGGACAGTCCAAGGACTGGACTGGGTTAGCTCAGAGTAGGGACAGTCCAAGGACTGGACTGGGTTAGCTCAGAGTAGGGACAGTCCAAGGACTGGACTGGGTTAGCTCAGAGCAGGGACAGTCCAAGGACTGGACTGGGTTAGCTCAGAGCAGGGACAGTCCAAGGACTGGACTGGGTTAGCTCAGAGCAGGGACAGTCTAAGGACTGGACTGGGTTAGCTCAGAGCAGGGACAGTCCACGGACTGGACTGGGTTAGCTCAGAGCAGGGACAGTCTAAGGACTGGACTGGGTTAGCTCAGAGCAGGGACAGTCTAAGGACTGGACTGGGTTAGCTCAGAGCAGGGACAGTCTAAGGACTGGACTGGGTTAGCTCAGAGCAGGGACAGTCTAAGGACTGGACTGGGTTAGCTCAGAGCAGGGACAGTCTAAGGACTGGACTGGGTTAGCTCAGAGCAGGCACAGTCCAAGGATTGTGCAAATTCCTTACTGGATGTAAAGCATTTGGCCTTGAATTTGAATGCAAACTGTGTTTTAAACCAATCAAATAATTTAAACTCGATACATTACTGTATATGCATTATTTTTGTAATGTTTTAAGGTTAGGTTGTTCTGGTCCAATAAAATGGATTGTTCAACCAAATGACAAATTGGTGTCCTTAACCAGTCTTATTCTGTATTGTTTCATGTTTCCATCCAAAGACACTTACAGTCAAACATGTATTTTACACAAGGGTGGTATTGGGAATCAAACCCACTATCTTAGAGTTGTAAGAGCCATGCTCTACCAACTGAGCGGAGCACGGAGCACATTAGGATTAAGTGCCTTTGCTCGAGGGCACATCAGATGTTTTCCCTTGTTGGCTATTGGAACCATTTAAACTGGAACAACCACCTCAGTAAATCCAACGACCCACAGTTTAGATTAGTATAGACAAAAATGGATGCTAATTATCTTTGAAAATCACCCAATCAATATACGTGCAAAAAAAGACAGATATTGAAATAAAAGATTTCACAAAAAAAGGAAACTGCCATAGAGCATGCTGGGAAATATGATAATGATGGGTGTGGTTTTGAGTCAGTGGTTTACTCTACCCAGAGTACAAATGACACAAATCACACTCACTCTGCTTAGCAACACTGGTTCTTACACCACCAAGTGTTCATTTACAGTGCCTTACGAAAGTATTAAAATAATGTAATGTAATAATAATGTAAGTCCTGAATTAATTAATAATTAACAAACATTATTAGAGAGTCTACCTTTAGTGTTATTGTTTCATTAGGACAGACATGGCCAAAAGTATATGGACACCCTTCAACTTAGTGGATTCGGGCCACACCCGTTGCTGACAGGTGTATATAATTTAGTGACTTTCAACATGGCACCATCACAGGATGCCACCTTTCCAACAAGTCAGTTAGTCAGATTTCTGCCCTGCTAGAGCTGCCCCCTGTCAAGTGTAAGTGCTGTTATTGTGAAGTGGACACGTGTAGGAGCAACAACGGCTCAGCCATGAAGTGGTAGGCCACACAAGCTCACAGAACAGGACAGCAGAGTGCTGAAGTGCGTAGGTGAGTAAAAATTGTCTGTCCTCAGTTGCAACACTCACTACCGGGTTCCAAACTGCCTCTGGAAGCAACGTCAGCACAAGAACTGTTCATCGGGAGCTTCATGAAATGGGTTTCCATGGTCGAGCAGCCGCACACAAGCCTAAGATCACCATGCGCAGTGCCAAGCGTTGGCAGGACAGGTGTGAAGCTCGCCGACATTGGACTCTGAAGCAGTAGAAACGAGCTCTCTGGAGTGATGAATCACAACTCACCATTTGACAGTCCGATGGACGAGTCTGGGTTTGGTGGATGCCAGGAGAACGCTACCAGCCCCAATGCATAGTGCCAACTGTAAAGTTTGGTGGAGGAGGAAAAATGGTCTGGGGCTGTTTTTCAATACTACAGCATACAATGACATTCTAGACGATTCTGTGCTTACTACTTTGTGGCAACAGTTTGGGAAGGCCCTTTCCTGGAAAGCCTTCCCAGAAGAGTGGAGGCTGTTATAGCAGCAATGTTCCAACATCTAGTGGAAAGCCTTCCCAGAAGAGTGGAGGCTGTTATAGCAGCAATGTTCCAACATCTAGTGGAAAAACCTTCCCAGAAGAGTGGAGGCTGTTATAGCAGCAATGTTCCAACATCTAGTGGAAAGCCTTCCCAGAAGAGTGGAGGCTGTTATAGCAGCAATGTTCCAACATCTAGTGGAAAACCTTCCCAGAAGAGTGGAGGCTGTTATAGCAGCAATGTTCCAACATCTAGTGGAAAGCCTCCCAGAAGAGTGGAGGCTGTTATAGCAGCAATGTTCCAACATCTAGTATAAAGCCTCCCAGAAGAGTGGAGGCTGTTACAGCAGCAAAGGGGGGACCAACTCCATATTAATCCCCGTGATTTTGGAATGAGATGTTCGACCAACAGGTGTCCACATACTTTTGGTCAAATCAAAATCAAATTTTATTTGTCACATGAGCCAAATACAACAGGTGTAGACCGTGAAATGCAGAATACAACAGGTGTAGACCGTGAAATGCAGAATACAACAGGTGTAGACCGTGAAATGCTGAATACAACAGGTGTAGACCGTGAAATGCAGAATACAACAGGTGTAGACCGTGAAATGCAGAATACAACAGGTGTAGACCGTGAAATGCAGAATACAACAGGTGTAGACCGTGAAATGCAGAATACAACAGGTGTAGACCGTGAAATGCTGAATACAACAGGTGTAGACCGTGAAATGCTGAATACAACAGGTGTAGACCGTGAAATGCTGAATACAACAGGTGTAGACCGTGAAATGCTGAATACAACAGGTGTAGACCGTGAAATGCTGAATACAACAGGTGTAGACGTGAAATGCTGAATACAACAGGTGTAGACCGAATGCTGAATACAACAGGTGTAGACCGTGAAATGCTGAATACAACAGGTGTAGACGTGAAATGCTGAATACAACAGGTGTAACCGTGGAAATGCTGAATACAACAGGTGTAGACCGTGAAATGCTGAATACAACAGGTGTAGACCGTAAAAATGCTGAATACAACAGGTGTAGACTGTGAAATGCTGAATACAACAGGTGTAGACCAAGAAATGCTGAATACAACAGGTGTAGACCGTGAAATGCTGAATACAACAGGTGTAGACCGTGAAATGCTGAATACAACAGGTGTAGACCGTGAAATGCTGAATACAACAGGTGTAGACCGTGAAATGCTGAATACAACAGGTGTAGACCGTGAAATGCTGAATACAATAGGTGTAGACTGTGAAATGCTGAATACAACAGGTGTAGACGTGAAATGCTGAATACAACTAAGCGTTTTTTTGTTTTTTACGTGTTATTTCGCATTAGTACCCCAGGTCATCTTACGTTTCATTACATACAGTCGAGAAG
Source organism: Oncorhynchus masou masou (assembly GCF_036934945.1). Lineage (NCBI taxonomy): Eukaryota > Metazoa > Chordata > Actinopteri > Salmoniformes > Salmonidae > Oncorhynchus > Oncorhynchus masou. The sequence continues at coordinate 8,747 of NW_027010631.1, read as the reverse complement.
AATTACTGAATATACAGTGCCTTGCGAAAGTATTCGGCCCCTTGAACTTTGCGACCTTTTGCATTTCAGGCTTCAAACATGTGTGATATAAAACTGTATTTTTTTTTGTGAAGAATCAACAACAAGTGGGACACAATCATGAAGTGGAACGACATTTATTGGATATTTCAAACTTTTTTAACAAATCAAAAAACTGAAAAATTGGGCGTGCAAAATTATTCAGCCCCTTAAGTTAATACTTTGTAGCGCCTACCTTTTGATGCGATAACAGCTGTAAGTCGCTTGGGGTATGTCTCTATCAGTTTTGCACATCGAGAGACTGACATTTTTCCCATTCCTCCTTGCAAAACAGCTCGAGCTCAGTGAGGTTGGATGGAGAGCATTTGTGAACAGCAGTTTTCAGTTCTTTCCACAGATTCTCGATTGATTTAGGTCTGGACTTTGACTTGGCCATTCTAACACCTGGATATGTTTATTTTTGAACCATTCCATTGTAGATTTTGCTTTATGTTTTGGATCATTGTCTTGTTGGAAGACAAATCTCCGTCCCAGTCTCAGGTCTTTTGCAGACTCCATCAGGTTTTCTTCCAGAATGGTCCTGTATTTGGCTCCATCCATCTTCCCATCAATTTTAACCAACCTCCCTGTCCCTGCTGAAGAAAAGCAGGCCCAAACCATGATGCTGCCACCACCATGTTTGACAGTGGGGATGGTGTGTTCAGGGTGATGAGCTGTGTTGCTTTTATGCCAAACATAACGTTTTGCATTGTTGCTAAAAAGTTCAATATACGTTTGATTGTTTCTCCAAGCATTGCGCCGACAGAAACAAACACCTTTCTGGTAAGAAGAGGGGCGGGGGAGTATGCCTTATGGCTAACGAGACATGGTGTGATCACAGAAACATACAGGAACTCAAATCCTTCTGTTCACCTGATTTAGAATTCCTCACAATCAAATGCAGACCGCATTATCTACCAAGAGAATTCTCTTCGATTATAATCACAGCCGTATATATATATATTCGCAAGCAGACACATCGCTCTGAACAAACTTTATTTGACTCTTTGCAAACTGGAATCCATACATCCTGAGGCTGCATTCATTGTAGCTGGGGATTTTAACAAGGCTAATCTGAAAACAAGACTCCCTAAAATGTATCAGCATTTCGATTGCGCCACCAGGGCTGGCAAAACCTTGGATCACTGTTATTCTAACTTCCGCGACGCAAATAAGGCCCTGCCCCGCCCCTTTCGGAAAAGCTGACCACGACTCCATTTTGCTGATCCCTGCCTACAGACAGAAACTGAAACAAGAAGCTCCCACGCTGAGGTCTGTCCAACGCTGGTCCGACCAAGCTGACTCCACACTCCAAGACTGCTTCCATCACGTGGACTGGGACATGTTTCGTGTTGCGTCAGGCAACAACATTGACGAATACGCTGATTCGGTGTGCGAGTTCATTAGAATGTGCGTTGAAGATGTCGTTCCCATAGCAACGATTACAACATTCCTAACCAGAAACCGTGGATTGATGGCAGCATTCGCGTGAAACTGAAAGCGTGAACCACTGCTTTTAATCAGGGCAAGGTGACTGGTAATATGACCGAATACAAACAGTGCAGCTATTCCCTCCGTAAGGCTATCAAACAAGCTAAGCGTCAGCATAGAGACAAAGTAGAATCTCAATTCAACGGCTCAGACACAAGAGGTATGTGGCAGGGTCTACAGTCAAGAAATCCAGCTCAGTCACGGACCAGGATGTCTTGCTCCCAGGCAGACTAAATAACTTTTTTGCCCGCTTTGAGGACAATACAGTGCCACTGACACGGCCTGCAACGGAAACATGCGCTCTGCCCTTCACTGCAGCCGAGGTGAGGAAAACATTTAAACGTGTTAACCCTCGCAAGGCTGCAGGCCCAGACGGCATCCCCAGCCGCGCCCTCAGAGCATGCTCAGACCAGCTGGCTGGTGTGTTTACGGACATATTCAATCAATCCCTATACCAGTCTGCTGTTCCCACCAGGGCCACCATTGTTCCTGTTCCCAAGAAAGCTAAGGTAACTGAGTTAAATGACTACCGCCCCGTAGCACTCACTTCCGTCATCATGAAGCACTTTGAGAGACTAGTCAAGGACCATATCACCTTCACCCTACCTGACACCCTAGACCCACTCCAATTTGCTTACCGCCCAAATAGGTCCACAGACGACGCAATCTCAACCACACTGCACACTGCCCTAACTCATCTGGACAAGAGGAATACCTATGTGAGAATGTTGTTCATCGACTACAGCTCGCATTTAACACCATAGTACCCTCCAAGCTCGTCATCAAGCTCGAGACCCTGGGTCTCGACCCCGCCCTGTGCAACTGGGTACTGGACTTCCTGATGGGCCGCCCCCATGTGGTGTGGGTAGGCAACAACATCTCCACTCCGTTGATCCTCAACACTGGGGCCCCACAAGGGTGCGTTCTGAGCCCTCTCCTGTACTCAATGTGGTACCGGTACTGAGTCAATGTGGTACCGGTACTGAGTCAATGAGGTACCGGTACTGAGTCAATGTGGTACAGGTACTGAGTCAATGAGGTACCGGTACTGAGTCAATGTGGTACCGGTACTGAGTCAATGAGGTACCGGTACTGAGTCAATGTGGTACCGGTACTGAGTCAATGTGCGGGGATACAGGTTAGTCGAGGTCATTTGTACATGTAGGTAGGGGTAAAGTGACTATGCATAGATAACAGCAAGTAGCAGCAGTGTACAAAACAAAATGGAGGGAGGGGGTCAATGTAACAGTCCGGTGAACCATTTGATTGGATGTTCAACAGTCTGATGCCCTGGGGGTAGAAGCTGTTCAGCAGTCTGATGACTTGGGGGTAGAAGCTGTTCAGCAGTCTGATGCCCTGGGGGTAGAAGCTGTTCAGCAGTCTAATGGCTTGGGGGTAGAAGCTGTTCAGCAGTCTGATGGCTTGGAGGTAGAAGCTGTTCAGCAGTCTGATGGCTTGGGGGTAGAAGCTGTTCAGCAGTCTGATGGCTTGGGGGTAGAAGTTGTTCAGCAGTCTAATGGCTTGGGGGTAGAAGCTGTTCAGCAGTCTGATGGCTTGGGGATAGAAGCTGTTCAGCAGTCTGATGGCTTGGGGATAGAAGCTGTTCAGCAGTCTAATGGCTTGGGGATAGAAGCTGTTCAGCAGTCTGATGGCTTGGGGGTAGAAGCCTGATGGCTGTTCAGCAGTCTGATGACTTGGGGGTAGAAGCTGTTCAGCAGTCTGATGGCTTGGGGTAGAAGCTGTTCAGCAGTCTGATGGCAGCAGTCTGGAGCTTGGGGTAGAAGCTGTTCAGCAGTCTGATGGCTTGGGGGTAGAAGCTGTTCAGCAGTCTGATGGCTTGGGGGTAGAAGTTGTTCAGCAGTCTAATGGCTTGGGGGTAGAAGCTGTTCAGCAGTCTGATGGCTTGGGGGTAGAAGCTGTTCAGCAGTCTGATGGCTTGGGGGTAGAAGCTGTTCAGCAGTCTGATGGCTTGAGGGTAGAAGCTGTTCAGCAGTCTGATGGCTTGAGGGTAGAAGTTGTTCAGCAGTCTAATGGCTTGGGGGTAGAAGCTGTTTTGAAGTCTTATAGCTTGGGGTAGAAGCTGTTCAGCAGTCTGATGGCTTGGGGGTAGAAGCTGTTCAGCAGTCTGATGGCTTGGGGGTAGAAGCTGTTCAGCAGTCTGATGGCTTGGTGGTAGAAGCTGTTCAGCAGTCTGATGGCTTGGGGGTAGAAGCTGTTCAGCAGTCTAATGACCTTGGGGATAGAAGCTGTTCAGCAGTCTGATGACCTTGGGGATAGAAGCTGTTCAGCAGTCTGATGACCTTGGGGGTAGAAGCTGTTCAGCAGTCTGACGCCCTAAGCTGTTCAGCAGTCTGACGCCCTGGGGGTAGAAGCTGTTCAGCAGTCTGATGGCTTGGGGGTAGAAGCTGTTCAGCAGTCTGATGGCTTGGGGGTAGAAGCTGTTCAGCAGTCTAATGGCTTGGGGGTAGAAGCTGTTCAACAGTCTGATGGCTTGGGGGTAGAAGCTGTTCAGCAGTCTTATGGCCTGGTGGTAGAAGCTGTTCAACAGTCTAATGGCTTGGGGGTAGAAGCTGTTCATCAGTCTAATGGCCTGGGGGTAGAAGCTGTTCAGGAGCCTTTTGGTCCTAGACTTGGTGCCCCGGTACCACTTGCCTTGAGGTAGCAGAGAGGACTGTCTATGACTTGGGTGACTGGAGTACCTGACAATTTTATGGGCCTTCCTCTGACACCGCCTGGTACATAGGTCCTGGATGGCAGGAATCTTGGCCCTAGTAATCTATTGGGTCGTACACACTACCCTCTGTAGCGCATTACGGTCAGATGCCGAGCAGTTGCCATACCAGGCAGTGATGCAACCGGTCAGGATGCTCTCGATGGTGCAGCTGTAGAACCTTTTGAGGATCTGGGGGCACATGCCAAATCTTTTCAGTCACCTGAAGGGGAAAAGGCGTTGTCGTGCCTCTTCACGACCGTCTTGGTGTTTTTGGATCATGTATATCATGTAATGCACCCAGGTCTCCGGTAGGGAAACACACATCAGCTTGCTGCTAGGAGTGTTGTTCATATGACCACAGTTTGCAGCGTCCTCTAATTGTTATTATGAATCTTATTTAATAAATTATATATTTAAGCAAATTGATGTGTAAATGCTACATAAAGAGTTTGTTTGAATATTTAAAAAAATAAAATGTGTAGCAAAGGTGTTTTAGATATTTAGTTAGTTAAAAGGTAAAGTTGGCATTCTGCCGTGAGTGGCAGTAGTTGGCTTGAGTTGAAAGAAGTGACAGGAAGTAACATTCAGGGAATTGGTCGAGAGAGGAAACGTAATTATGTGATTGTTATGGCAGAATATTACATTAGGAATTGTGGTTTTGAATTGACTGAGATTTGGAATTTGAGATGGAATTTAATTGTTGTTGAACTGTTGAGGAAAAATATTAAGAGGTTTTGTAGTTAAGAATTGAAGTAGGAATTGACTCCAACCCTGACATCCACACAGGATGTTGTTCATGGCTCACCCAGCCCTAGCAGCAGTACCCACCAGTGTTGAGGTCTCCAGGATGTTGTTCATGGCTCACCCAGCCCTAGCAGCAGTACCCACCAGTGTTGAGGTCTCCAGGATGTTGTTCATGGCTCACCCAGCCCTAGCAGCAGTACCCACCAGTGTTGAGGTCTCCAGGATGTTGTTCATGGCTCACCCAGCCCTAGCAGCAGTACCCACCAGTGTTGAGGTCTCCAGGATGTTGTTCATGGCTCACCCAGCCCTAGCAGCAGTACCCACCAGTGTTGAGGTCTCCAGGATGTTGTTCATGGCTCACCCAGCCCTAGCAGCAGTACCCACCAGTGTTGAGGTCTCCAGGATGTTGTTCATGGCTCACCCAGCCCTAGCAGCAGTACCCACCAGTGAGGGCCTCCAGGATGTTGTTCATGGCTCACCCAGCCCTAGCAGCAGTACCCACCAGTGTTGAGGTCTCCAGGATGTTGTTCATGGCTCACCCAGCCCTAGCAGCAGTACCCACCAGTGAGGGCCTCCAGGATGTTGTTCATGGCTCACCCAGCCCTAGCAGCAGTACCCACCAGTGTTGAGGTCTCCAGGATGTTGTTCATGGCTCACCCAGCCCTAGCAGCAGTACCCACCAGTGTTGAGGTCTCCAGGATGTTGTTCATGGCTCACCCAGCCCTAGCAGCAGTACCCACCAGTGTTGAGGTCTCCAGGACATGGCTCACCCAGCCCTAGCAGCAGTACCCACCAGTGAGGTCTCCAGGATGTTGTTCATGGCTCACCCAGCCCTAGCAGCAGTACCCACCAGTGAGGGCCTCCAGGATGTTGTTCATGGCTCACCCAGCCCTAGCAGCAGTACCCACCAGTGTTGAGGTCTCCAGGATGTTGTTCATGGCTCACCCAGCCCTAGCAGCAGTACCCACCAGTGTTGAGGTCTCCAGGATGTTGTTCATGGCTCACCCAGCCCTAGCAGCAGTACCCACCAGGATGTGTTGAGGTCTCCAGGATGTTGTTCATGGCTCACCCAGCCCTAGCAGCAGTACCCACCAGTGTTGAGGTCTCCAGGATGTTGTTCATGGCTCACCCAGCCCTAGCAGCAGTACCCACCAGTGTTGAGGTCTCCAGGATGTTGTTCATGGCTCACCCAGCCCTAGCAGCAGTACCCACCAGTGTTGAGGTCTCCAGGATGTTGTTCATGGCTCACCCAGCCCTAGCAGCAGTACCCACCAGTGTTGAGGTCTCCAGGATGTTGTTCATGGCTCACCCAGCCCTAGCAGCAGTACCCACCAGTGTTGAGGTCTCCAGGATGTTGTTCATGGCTCACCCAGCCCTAGCAGCAGTACCCACCAGTGAGGGCCTCCAGGATGTTGTTCATGGCTCACCCAGCCCTAGCAGCAGTACCCACCAGTGTTGAGGTCTCCAGGATGTTGTTCATGGCTCACCCAGCCCTAGCAGCAGTACCCACCAGTGTTGAGGTCTCCAGGATGTTGTTCATGGCTCACCCAGCCCTAGCAGCAGTACCCACCAGTGTTGAGGTCTCCAGGATGTTGTTCATGGCTCACCCAGCCCTAGCAGCAGTACCCACCAGTGTTGAGGTCTCCAGGATGTTGTTCATGGCTCACCCAGCCCTAGCAGCAGTACCCACCAGTGTTGAGGTCTCCAGGATGTTGTTCATGGCTCACCCAGCCCTAGCAGCAGTACCCACCAGTGTTGAGGTCTCCAGGATGTTGTTCATGGCTCACCCAGCCCTAGCAGCAGTACCCACCAGTGTTGAGGTCTCCAGGATGTTGTTCATGGCTCACCCAGCCCTAGCAGCAGTACCCACCAGTGTTGAGGTCTCCAGGATGTTGTTCATGGCTCACCCAGCCCTAGCAGCAGTACCCACCAGTGTTGAGGTCTCCAGGATGTTGTTCATGGCTCACCCAGCCCTAGCAGTACCCACCAGTGTTGAGGTCTCCAGGATGTTGTTCATGGCTCACCCAGCCCTAGCAGCAGTACCCACCAGTGTTGAGGTCTCCAGGATGTTGTTCATGGCTCACCCAGCCCTAGCAGCAGTACCACCAGTGTTGAGGTCTCCAGGATGTTGTTCATGGCTCACCCAGCCCTAGCAGCAGTACCCACCAGTGTTGAGGTCTCCAGGATGTTGTTCATGGCTCACCCAGCCCTAGCAGCAGTACCCACCAGTGTTGAGGTCTCCAGGATGTTGTTCATGGCTCACCCAGCCCTAGCAGCAGTACCCACCAGTGTTGAGGTCTCCAGGATGTTGTTCATGGCTCACCCAGCCCTAGCAGCAGTACCCACCAGTGTTGAGGTCTCCAGGATGTTGTTCATGGCTCACCCAGCCCTAGCAGCAGTACCCACCAGTGTTGAGGTCTCCAGGATGTTGTTCATGGCTCACCCAGCCCTAGCAGCAGTACCCACCAGTGTTGAGGTCTCCAGGATGTTGTTCATGGCTCACCCAGCCCTAGCAGCAGTACCCACCAGTGAGGGCCTCCAGGATGTTGTTCATGGCTCACCCAGCCCTAGCAGCCCACCAGTGAGGGCCTCCAGGATGTTGTTCATGGCTCACCCAGCCCTAGCAGCAGTACCCACCAGTGTTGAGGTCTCCAGGATGTTGTTCATGGCTCACCCAGCCCTAGCAGCAGTACCCACCAGTGTTGAGGTCTCCAGGATGTTGTTCATGGCTCACCCAGCCCTAGCAGCAGTACCCACCAGTGTTGAGGTCTCCAGGATGTTGTTCATGGCTCACCCAGTAGTCCACCAGTGTTGAGCATGTTGCATGGTCACCCAGCCCACCAGTACCCACCAGTTGAGGTCTCCAGGATGTTGTTCATGGCTCACCCAGCCCTAGCAGCAGTACCCACCAGTGTTGAGGTCTCCAGGATGTTGTTCATGGCTCACCCAGCCCTAGCAGCAGTACCCACCAGTGTTGTCTCCAGGATGTTGTTCATGGCTCACCCAGCCCTAGCAGCAGTACCCACCAGTGTTGAGGTCTCCAGGATGTTGTTCATGGCTCACCCAGCCCTAGCAGCAGTACCCACCAGTGTTGAGGTCTCCAGGATGTTGTTCATGGCTCACCCACTAGCAGCAGCCCAGTGTTGAGGTCTCCAGGATGTTGTTCATGGTAGCCCACCAGTGTTGAGGTCTCCAGGATGTTGTTCATGGCTCACCCAGCCCTAGCAGCAGTACCCACCAGTGTTGAGGTCTCCAGGATGTTGTTCATGGCTCACCCAGCCCTAGCAGCAGTACCCACCAGTGTTGAGGTGTCTCCAGGATGTTGTTCATGGCTCACCCAGCCCTAGCAGCAGTACCCACCAGTGTTGAGGTCTCCAGGATGTTGTTCATGGCTCACCCAGCCCTAGCAGCAGTACCCACCAGTGTTGAGGTCTCCAGGATGTTGTTCATGGCTCACCCAGCCCTAGCAGCAGTACCCACCAGTGTTGAGGTCTCCAGGATGTTGTTCATGGCTCACCCAGCCCTAGCAGCAGTACCCACCAGTGTTGAGGTCTCCAGGATGTTGTTCATGGCTCACCCAGCCCTAGCAGCAGTACCCACCAGTTAGGGATGGTTCATCTCCATCGCTGAGGCCTCCAGGATGTTGTTCATGGCTCACCCAGCCCTAGCAGCAGTACCCACCAGTGTTGAGGTCTCCAGGATGTTGTTCATGGCTCACCCAGCCCTAGCAGCAGTACCCACC
>NW_027010630.1:0-30026 GCF_036934945.1 Oncorhynchus masou masou | reverse complement strand
AGGCAAGGCAAGGCAACGGTGAGTCAAGGCAAGGCAAGGCGGGTGAGTCAAGGCAGCGGGTGAGTCAAGGCAAGGCAAGGCAACGGGTGAGTCAAGGCAAGGCAAGGCAACGGGTGAGTCAAGGCAAAGGGTGAGGCAAGGCAAAGGGTGAGTAGGTGTGTCCAAACTTTTGACTGGTACTGTATACGTTACCTGCAGGCAGGTAGCTGATCCATATTGGGATCAAATGTCTCCTAACAAGTGGTTTAGATACTGTCAAAAAGGCTGCCTTCAGACCTGTCAATCACTTCTCTCAATTGCAACCAATCTGGGTGCTTGGATGCCTCAGGGCTCCGCCCCACACACAACTCGAGTCAGAGCATTTTCACCTGCCGTCTGGAGGAGATGAAGAAGAGAGATGAAGAGTTGTCGAACTCAGCTTTGGTAGCAGAGAGACACTGCAGGCGCACTGAAAATACAACCAAGCGATGGGCAACAGGGTAGCCTAGTGGTTAGAGCGTTGGACTAGTAACCTGAAGGTTGTGAGTTCAAACCCCCAAGCTGACAAGGTACAAATCTTTCGTTCTGCCCCTGAACAGGCAGTTAACCCACTGTTCCCAGGCCGTCATTGAAAATAAGAACTTGTTCTTAACTGACTTGCCTGGTTAAATAAAGGTCAAATTAAAAAAAAATTAAAAAATCAAGCTGTGTTGAGGCATGTCGGCAGAGGACCAATCAAATCCAATGTTATTGTTATGTAATGTCACATACACATGGTTAGCAGATGTTATTGGCCACATGGTCACATGGTTAGCAAATTTGATTGGACACATGGTTGGCAGATGTTATTGGTCACATGGTTAGCAGATGTTATTGGTCACATGGTTATGAATGTTATTGTGAGGTGTAGCAAAATGCTTGTGCTTCTAGATTTGACTGCAGTAGTAATATCTAACAATTCCACAAAAAACCTAATATCTAACAATTCCACAACAAAACCTAATAGCTACACAATCTATTAAAGGAATGGGATGAGAATATATGAGTATAAAATATATGGATGAGCAGCGTCAGAGCAATAGATAGTGAAGGATACAGGATACAGTATATACATATGAGATGATAATTTGAGCTATGTAAACATTATTAAAGTGTCTAGTGTTCTATTTATTAAAGTGGCCAATGATATCAAGTCTGTATGTAGGCAGCCGCCTCTGTGTTAGTGGTGGCTGTTTAACAGTCTGATGGCCTTGGATAGAAGCTGTTTTTGTGGCAGAGAGGCTAAGATGCAACAGATGGTGAAGGATACGTTACTCTATGTATATAATGTAGATATTTAAACATTCTTAGAGAGTGGTTGTGGTGGTTATACTACAGAGATAGAGAGAGGGTTATGGTGAGTAATACTACAGAGATAGAGGGAAGGGGGTTATGTGGGTAATACTACAGAGATAGAGAGGGTTATGTGGGTAATACTACAGAGATAGAGAGGTTATGCTGGTAATACTACAGAGATAGAGAGTGGTTTAAGGTGGTAATACTACAGAGAGAGAGAGGTTATGTGGGTAATACTACAGAGATAGAGACAAGTGGTTAAGGTGGTAACCCCTCTCTCTCTCTGTAGTATTACCACCTCTAACTACTCTGTCTCTATCTCTGTGTATTACCCACATAACCCTCTCTCTCTCTGTGGTATTATGTGGGTAATACTACAGAGATAGAGACAGAGCGTGGATTTAAAAGGTGGTAATACTACAGAGATAGAGTGGTTAAGGTGGTAATACAGAGAGAGAGAGGGGTTATGTGGGTAATACTACAGAGATAGAGACAGAGCGTGGTTAAGGTGGTAATACTACAGAGAGAGAGATAGAGAGTGGTTATGGTGTTAATACTAAAGAGAGAGGGGTTGTGGTGGTAATACTACAGAGATAGAGAGTGGTTAAGGTGGTAATACTACAGAGAGAGAGGGGTTATGTGGGTAATACTACAGAGATAGAGAGAGAGTGGTTAAGGTGGTAATACTACAGAGAGAGAGAGGGGTTATGTGGGTAATACTACAGAGATAGAGACAGAGCGTGGTTAAGGTGGTAATACTACAGAGAGAGAGAGAGATAGAGAGTGGTTATGGTGTTAATACTACAGAGAGAGGGGTTATGTGGGTAATACTACAGAGATAGAGAGAGTGGTTAAGGTGGTAATACTACAGAGATAGAGATAGAGAGTGGTTAAGGTGGTAATACTACAGAGATAGAGATAGAGAGTGGTTATGTGGGTAATACTACAGAGATAGAGGGTGGCTGAAGGAAACAGTATTGGGACCAATCGACTACCAGACAGCTGGAAGGAAACAGTATTGGGACCAATCAACTACCAGACAGCTGGAAGGAAACAGTAGTGGTGCCATTCCGGAAGCCAGTCAGGAATTGGAACTATGGACCCAGTGCTCTGATTGGAAGGAGAGGTCAGGAAGGGGAACTATGGACCCAGTGCTCTGATTGGAAGGAGAGGTCAGGAAGGGGGACAATGGACCCAGTGCTCTGATTGGAAGGAGAGGTCAGGAAGGGGGACAATGGACCCAGTGCTCTGATTGGAAGGAGAGGTCAGGAAGGGGAACTATGGACCCAGTGATCTGATTGGAAGGAGAGGTCAGGAAGGGGAACTATGGACCCAGTACTCTGATTGGAAGGAGAGGTCAGGAAGGGGAACTATGGACCCAGTGCTCTGATTGGAAGGAGAGGTCAGGAAGGGGAACTATGGACCCAGTGATCTGATTGGAAGGAGAGGTCAGGAAGGGGAACTATGGACCCAGTGCTCTGATTGGAAGGAGAGATCAGGAAGGGGAACTATGGACCCAGTGATCTGATTGGAAGGAGAGGTCAGGAAGGGGGACAATGGACCCAGTGCTCTGATTGGAAGGAGAGGTCAGGAAGGGGAACTATGGACCCAGTGCTCTGATTGGAAGGAGAGGTCAGGAAGGGGGACAATGGACCCAGTGATCTGATTGGAAGGAGAGATCAGGAAGGGGAACTATGGACCCAGTGATCTGATTGGAAGGAGAGGTCAGGAACGGGAGGGGAACTATGGACCCAGTGCTCTGATTGGAAGGAGAGGTCAGGAAGGGGAACAATGGACCCAGTGCTCTGATTGGAAGGAGAGGTCAGGAAGGGGGACAATGGACCCAGTACTCTGATTGGAAGGAGAGGTCAGGAAGGGGAACTATGGACCCAGTGCTCTGATTGGAAGGAGAGGTCAGGAAGGGGAACTATGGACCCAGTGATCTGATTGGAAGGAGAGGTCAGGAAGGGGAACTATGGACCCAGTACTCTGATTGGAAGGAGAGGTCAGGAAGGGGAACAATGGACCCAGTGCTCTGATTGGAAGGAGAGGTCAGGAAGGGGGACAATGGACCCAGTGCTCTGATTGGAAGGAGAGGTCAGGAAGGGGAACTATTGACCCAGTACTCTGATTGGAAGGAGAGGTCAGGAAGGGGAACAATGGACCCAGTGCTCTGATTGGAAGGAGAGATCAGGAAGGGGAACTATGGACCCAGTGATCTGATTGGAAGGAGAGGTCAGGAAGGGGAACTATGGACCCAGTGATCTGATTGGAAGGAGAGGTCAGGAAGGGGAACTATGGACCCAGTGATCTGATTGGAAGGAGAGGTCAGGAAGGGGAACTATGGACCCAGTGCTCTGATTGGAAGGAGAGGTCAGGAAGGGGAACTATGGACCCAGTGCTCTGATTGGAAGGAGAGATCAGGAAGGGGAACTATGGACCCAGTGCTCTGATTGGAAGGAGAGGTCAGGAAGGGGGACAATGGACCCAGTGCTCTGATTGGAAGGAGAGGTCAGGAAGGGGAACTATGGACCCAGTACTCTGATTGGAAGGAGAGGTCAGGAAGGGGAACTATGGACCCAGTGCTCTGATTGGAAGGAGAGGTCAGGAAGGGGAACTATGGACCCAGTGCTCTGATTGGAAGGAGAGGTCAGGAAGGGGAACTATGGACCCAGTGCTCTGATTGGAAGGAGAGGTCAGGAAGGGGATCTATGGACCCAGTGCTCTGATTGGAAGGAGAGGTCAGGAAGGGGATCTATGGACCCAGTGCTCTGATTGGAAGGAGAGGTCAGGAAGGGGAACTATGGACCCAGTGCTCTGATTGGAAGGAGAGGTTGGGGGCGGCAGGGTAGCCTAGTGGTTAGAGCATTGGACTAGCAACCAGAAGGTTGCAAGTTCAAACCCCGAGCTGACAAGGTACAAATCTGCTGTTCTACCCCTGAACAGGCAGTTAACCAACTGTTCCTAGGCCATCATTGAAAATAATAATGTTTTCTTAACTGACTTGCCTGGTTATTTAATGGTAAAAAAAGGTCAGGAAGGCTCAGGTGAACAAGGAGACTGCTGTAGCTGTATTTTTGATGTGGAGAAGGTGTATGATGTGGAAGGAGAGATCAGGAAGGTGTATGATATGATATGTGGAGAAGCTGTATGATGTGGAGAAGGTGTATGATGTGGAGAAGGTGTATGATGTGGAGAAGGTGTATGATGTGGAGAAGGTGTATGATGTGATGTGGAGAAGGTGTATGATGTGATGTGGAGAAGGTGTATGATATGATGTGGAGAAGGCGTATGATGTGGAGAAGAAGTATTATGTGGAGAAGGCGTATGATGTGGAGAAGGCGTATGATGTGGAGAAGGCGTATGATGTGGAGAAGGCGTATGATGTGGAGAAGGCGTATGATATGATGTGGAGAAGGCGTATGATATGATGTGGAGAAGGTGTATGATATGATGTGGAGAAGGTGTATGATATGATGTGGAGAAGGTGTATGATATGATGTGGAGAAGGTGTATGATATGATGTGGAGAAGGTGTATGATATGATGTGGAGAAGGTGTATGATATGATGTGGAGAAGGTGTATGATATGATGTGGAGAAGGTGTATGATATGATGTGGAGAAGGTGTATGATATGATGTGGAGAAGGTGTATGATATGATGTGGGGAAGGTGTATGATATGATGTGGGGAAGGTGTATGATATGATATGGAGAAGGTGTATGATATGATGTGGAGAAGGTGTATGATGTGGAGAAGGCGTATGATGTGGAGAAGGCGTATGATGTGGAGAAGACGTATGATGTGGAGAAGGCGTATGATGTGGAGAAGGCGTATGATGTGGAGAAGGTGTATGATATGATGTGGAGAAGGTGTATGATATGATGTGGAGAAGGTGTATGATATGATGTGGAGAAGGTGTATGATATGATGTGGAGAAGGTGTATAATATGATGTGGAGAAGGTGTATAATGTGGAGAAGGTGTATGATATGATGTGGAGATGGTGTATGATATGATGTGGAGATGGTGTATTATATGATGTGGAGAAGGTGTATGATATGATGTGGAGAAGGTGTATGATGTGATGTGGAGAAGGTGTATGATATGATGTGGAGAAAGTGTATGATATGATATGATGTGGAGAAGGTGTATGATGTGGAGAAGGCGTATGATGTGGAGAAGGCGTATGATGTGGAGAAGGCGTATGATATGATGTGGAGAAGGTGTATGATATGATGTGGAGAAGGTGTATGATATGATGTGGAGAAGGTGTATGATATGATGTGGAGAAGGTGTATGATATGATGTGGAGAAGGTGTATGATGTGGAGAAGGTGAATGATGTGGAGAAGGTGTATGATATGATGTGGAGAAGGTGTATGATATGATGTGGAGAAGGTGTATGATGTGATGTGGAGAAGGTGTATGATGTGATGTGGAGAAGGTGTATGATGTGATGTGGAGAAGGTGTATGATGTGATGTGGAGAAGGTGTATGATATGATGTGGAGAAGGCGTATGATGTGGAGAAGAAGTATTATGTGGAGAAGGCGTATGATGTGGAGAAGGCGTATGATGTGGAGAAGGCGTATGATGTGGAGAAGGCGTATGATATGATGAGGAGAAGGCGTATGATATGATGAGGAGAAGGCGTATGATATGATGAGGAGAAGGTGTATGATATGATGTGGAGAAGGTGTATGATATGATGTGGAGAAGGTGTATGATATGATGTGGAGAAGGTGTATGATATGATGTGGAGAAGGTGTATGATATGATGTGGAGAAGGTATATGATGTGGAGAAGGTGTATGAAATGATGTGGAGAAGGTGTATGATATGATGTGGGGAAGGTGTATGATATGATATGGAGAAGGTGTATGATATGATGTGGAGAAGGTGTATGATGTGGAGAAGGCGTATGATGTGGAGAAGGCGTATGATGTGGAGAAGGCGTATGATGTGGAGAAGGCGTATGATGTGGAGAAGGCGTATGATGTGGAGAAGGTGTATGATATGATGTGGAGAAGGTGTATGATATGATGTGGAGAAGGTGTATGATGTGGAGAAGGTGTATAATATGATGTGGAGAAGGTGTATAATGTGGAGAAGGTGTATGATATGATGTGGAGATGGTGTATGATATGATGTGGAGAAGGTGTATGATATGATGTGGAGAAGGTGTATGATGTGATGTGGAGAAGGTGTATGATATGATGTGGAGAAAGTGTATGATATGATATGATGTGGAGAAGGTGTATGATGTGGAGAAGGCGTATGATGTGGAGAAGGCGTATGATGTGGAGAAGGTGTATGATATGATGTGGAGAAGGTGTATGATATGATGTGGAGAAGGTGTATGATATGATGTGGAGAAGGTGTATGATATGATGTGGAGAAGGTGAATGATGTGGAGAAGGTGTATGATGTGGAGAAGGTGAATGATGTGGAGAAGGTGTATGATATGATGTGGAGAAGGTGTATGATATGATGTGGAGAAGGTGTATGATATGATGTGGAGAAGGTGTATGATATGATGTGGAGAAGGTGTATGATATGATGTGGAGAATGTGTATGATATGATGTGGAGAAGGTGTATGATGTGATGTGGAGAAGGTGTATGATATGATATGATGTGGAGAAGGTGTATGATATGATGTGGAGAAGGTGAATGATGTGGAGAAGGTGTATGATGTGGAGAAGGTGAATGATGTGGAGAAGGTGTATGATATGATATGGAGAAGGTGTATAATATGATTTGGAGAAGGTGTATAATATGATGTGGAGAAGGTGTATAAAGTGGAGAAGGTGTATGATATGATGTGGAGAAGGTGTATGATATGATGTGGACAAGGTGTATGATATGATGTGGAGATGGTGTATGATATGATGTGGAGATGGTGTATGATATGATGTGGAGAAGGTGTATGATGTGATGTGGAGAAGGTGTATGATATGATGTGGAGAAAGTGTATGATATGATATGATGTGGAGAAGGTGTATGATGTGGAGAAGGCGTACGATATGATGTGGAGAAGGTGTACGATATGATGTGGACAAGGTGTATGATATGATGTGGAGATGGTGTATGATATGATGTGGAGATGGTGTATGATATGATGTGGAGAAGGCGTACGATATGATGTGGAGAAGGTGTATGATATGATGTGATGTGGAGAAGGTGTATGATATGATGTGGAGAAGGTGTATGATGTGATGTGGAGAAGGTGTATGATATGATGTGGAGAAGGTGTATGATGTGATGTGGAGAAGGTGTATGATATGATGTGGAGAAGGTGTAAGATGTGATGTGGAGAAGGTGTATGATGTGATGTGGAGAAGGTGTATGATGTGATGTGGAGAAGGTGTATGATATGATGTGGAGAAAGTGTATGCTATGATGTGATGTGGAGAAGGTGTATGATGTGATGTGGAGAAGGTGTATGATGTGATGTAGAGAAGGTGTATGATGTGATGTGGAGAAGGTGTAAGATGTGATGTGAAGAAGGTGTATGATGTGATGTGGAGAAGGTGTATGATGTGATGTGGAGAAGGTGTATGATGTGATGTGGAGAAGTTGTATGATGTGATGTGGAGAAGGTGTGTGATGTGGAGAAGGTGTATGATGTGATGTGGAGAAGGTGTATGATGTGATGTGGAGAAGGTGTATGATGTGATGTGGAGAAGGTGTATGATGTGATGTGGAGAAGGCGTATGATGTGATGTGGAGAAGGCGTATGATATGATGTGGAGAAGGCGTATGATATGATGTGGATAAGGTGTATGATATGATGTGATGTGGAGAAGGTGTATGATGTGGAGAAGGTGCATGATATGATGTGGAGAAGGCGAATGATAAGATGTGGAGAAGGTGTATGATGTGGAGAAGGCGTATGATATGATGTGGAGAAGGTGTATGATATGATGTGATGTGGAGAAGGTGTATCATATGATGTGGAGAAAGTGTATACTATGATGTGATGTGGAGAAGGTGTATGATGTGATGTGGAGAAGGTGTATGATGTGATGTGGAGAAGGTGTATGATGTGATGTGGAGAAGGTGTATGATGTGATGTGGAGAAGGTGTATGATATGATGTGGAGAAGGTGTATGATATGATGTGATGTGGAGAAGGTGTATGATGTGGAGAAGGTGTATGATGTGATATGATGTGGAGAAGGTGTATGATATGATGTGATGTGGAGAAGGTGTATGATGTGGAGAAGGCGTATGATATGATGTGGAGAAGGCGTATGATATGATGTGGAGAAGGCGTATGATATGATGTGGAGAAGGCGTATGATATGATGTGATGTGGAGAAGGTGTATGATATGATGTGATGTGGAGAAGGTGTATGATGTGATGTGGAGAATGTGTATGATGTGATGTGGAGAAGGTGTATGATGTGATGTGGAGAATGTGTATGATGTGATGTGGAGAAGGTGTATGATATGATGTGGAGAAGGTGTATGATATGATTTGATGTGGAGAAGGCGTATGATAAGATGTGGATAAGGCATATGATGTGTTGTGGAGAAGGTGTATGATATGATGTGATGTGGAGAAGGTGTATGATGTGATGTGGAGAAGGTGTATGATGTGATGTGGAGAAGTTGTATGATGTGATGTGGAGAAGGTGTGTGATGTGGAGAAGGTGTATGATGTGATGTGGAGAAGGTGTATGATGTGATGTGGAGAAGGTGTATGATGTGATGTGGAGAAGGTGTATGATGTGATGTGGAGAAGGCGTATGATATGATGTGGAGAAGGCGTATGATGTGAAGTGGAGAAGGCGTATGATGTGATGTGGAGAAGGTGTATAATATGATGTGATGTGGAGAAGACGTATGATATGAGGTGGAGAAGGCGTATGATATGATGTGGATAAGGTGTATGATATGATGTGATGTGGAGAAGGTGTATGATGTGGAGAAGGCGTATGATATGATGTGGAGAAGGCGAATGATAAGATGTGGAGAAGGTGTATGATGTGGAGAAGGCGTATGATATGATGTGGAGAAGGTGTATGATGTGATGTGGAGAAGGTGTATCATATGATGTGGAGAAAGTGTATGCTATGATGTGATGTGGAGAAGGTGTATGATGTGATGTGGAGAAGGTGTATGATGTGATGTGGAGAAGGTGTATGATGTGATGTGGAGAAGGTGTATGATGTGATGTGGAGAAGGTGTATGATATGATGTGGAGAAGGTGTATGATATGATGTGATGTGGAGAAGGTGTATGATGTGATGTGGAGAAGGCGTATGATATGATGTGGAGAAGGCGTATGATATGATGTGATGTGGAGAAGGTGTATGATGTGGAGAAGGCGTATGATATGATGTGGAGAAGGCGTATGATATGATGTGGAGAAGGCGTATGATATGATGTGATGTGGAGAAGGTGTATGATATGATGTGATGTGGAGAAGGTGTATGATGTGGAGAAGGTGTATGATGTGATATGATGTGGAGAAGGTGTATGATATGATGTGATGTGGAGAAGGTGTATGATGTGGAGAAGGCGTATGATATGATGTGGAGAAGGCGTATGATGTGATGTGGAGAAGGTGTATGATATGATGTGATGTGGAGAAGGTGTATGATGTGATGTGGAGAATGTGTATGATGTGATGTGGAGAAGGTGTATGATGTGATGTGGAGAAGGCGTATGATATGATGTGGAGAAGGCGTATGATATGATGTGGAGAAGGCGTATGATATGATGTGATGTGGAGAAGGTGTATGATATGATGTGATGTGGAGAAGGTGTATGATGTGATGTGGAGAATGTGTATGATGTGATGTGGAGAAGGTGTATGATATGATGTGGAGAAGGTGTATGATATGATTTGATGTGGAGAAGGCGTATGATAAGATGTGGATAAGGCATATGATGTGTTGTGGAGAAGGTGTATGATATGATGTGATGTGGAGAAGGTTTATGATATGTTGTGATGTGGAGAAGGTGTATGATGTGGAGAAGGTGTATGATGTGGAGAAGGTGTATGATGTGGAGAAGGTGTATGATATGATATGGAGAAGGTGTATGATATGATATGGAGAAGGTGTATGATATGATGTGGAGAAGGTGTATGATATGATGTGGAGAAGGTGTATGATATGATGTCGAGAAGGCGTATGATGTGGAGAAGGTGTATGATGTGGAGAAGGTGTATGATATGATATGGAGAAGGTGTATGATATGATATGGAGAAGGTGTATGATGTGGAGAAGGCGTATGATGTGATGTGGAGAAGGCGTATGATGTGATGTGGAGAAGGTGTATGATGTGGAGAAGGTGTATGATGTGGAGAAGGCGTATGATGTGGAGAAGGCGTATGATGTGATGTGGAGAAGGCGTATGATGTGATGTGGAGAAGGTGTATGATATGATGTGGAGAAGGTGTATGATATGATGTGGAGAAGGTGTATGATATGATGTGGAGAAGGTGTATGATATGATGTGGAGAAGGTGTATGATATGATGTGGAGAAGGTGTATGATGTGGAGAAGGCGTATGATATGATGTGGAGAAGGTGTATGATATGATATGGAGAAGGTGTATGATGTGGAGAAGGTGTATGATATGATGTGGAGAAGGTGTATGATATGATGTGGAGAAGGTGTATGATATGATGTGGAGAAGGTGTATGATATGATGTGGAGAAGCGTGTGATATGATGTGGAGAAGGTGTATGATATGATGTGATGTGGAGAAGGTGTATGATATGATGTGATGTGGAGAATGTGTATGATGTGGAGAAGGCGTATGATATGATGTGGAGAAGGTGTATGATATGATATGGAGAAGGTGTATAATATGATGTGGAGAAGGTGTATAATATGATGTGGAGAAGGTGTATAAAGTGGAGAAGGTGTATGATATGATGTGGAGAAGGTGTATGATATGATGTGGACAAGGTGTATGATATGATGTGGAGATGGTGTATGATATGATGTGGAGATGGTGTATGATAGGATGTGGAGAAGGTGTATGATATGATGTGGAGAAGGTGTATGATATGATGTGGAGAAGGTGTATGATGTGATGTGGAGAAGGTGTATGATATGATGTGGAGAAAGTGTATGATATGATATGATGTGGAGAAGGTGTATGATGTGGAGAAGGCGTACGATATGATGTGGAGAAGGTGTATGATATGATGTGATGTGGAGAAGGTGTATGATATGATGTGGAGAAGGTGTATGATGTGATGTGGAGAAGGTGTATGATATGATGTGGAGAAGGTGTAAGATGTGATGTGGAGAAGGTGTATGATGTGATGTGGAGAAGGTGTATGATGTGATGTGGAGAAGGTGTATGATGTGATGTGGAGAAGGTGTATGATATGATGTGGAGAAAGTGTATGCTATGATGTGATGTGGAGAAGATGTATGATGTGATGTGGAGAAGGTGTATGATGTGATGTGGAGAAGGTGTATGATGTGATGTGAAGAAGGTGTAAGATGTGATGTGGAGAAGGTGTATGATGTGATGTGGAGAAGGTGTATGATGTGATGTGGAGAAGGTGTATGATGTGATGTGGAGAAGTTGTATGATGTGATGTGGAGAAGGTGTGTGATGTGGAGAAGGTGTATGATGTGATGTGGAGAAGGTGTATGATGTGATGTGGAGAAGGTGTATGATGTGATGTGGAGAAGGTGTATGATGTGATGTGGAGAAGGCGTATGATGTGATGTGGAGAAGGCGTATGATATGATGTGGAGAAGGCGTATGATATGATGTGGATAAGGTGTATGATATGATGTGATGTGGAGAAGGCGTATGATATGATGTGGAGAAGGCGTATGATGTGAAGTGGAGAAGGCGTATGATGTGATGTGTAGAAGGCGTATAATATGATGTGATGTGGAGAATCAAATCAAATCAAAATCAAATTTATTTATATAGCCCTTCGTACATCAGCTGATATCTCAAAGTGCTGTACAGAAACCCAGCCTAAAACCCCAAACAGCAAGCAATGCAGGTGTAGAAGCACGGTGGCTAGGAAAAACTCCCTAGAAAAGCCAAAACCTAGGAAGAAACCTAGAGAGGAACCAGGCTATGTGGGGTGGCCAGTCCTCTTCTGGCTGTGCCGGGTAGAGATTATAACAGAACATGGCCAAGATGTTCAAATGTTCATAAATGACCAGCATGGTCGAATAATAAAAAGGCAGAACAGTTGAAACTGGAGCAGCAGCACGGCCAGGTGGACTGGGGACAGCAAGGAGTCATCATGTCAAGTAGTCCTGGGGCATGGTCCTAGGGCTCAGGTCAGTTGAAACTGGAGCAGCAGCACGGCCAGGTGGACTGGGGACAGCAAGGAGTCATCATGTCAGGTAGTCCTGGGGCATGGTCCTAGGGCTCAGGTCCTCCGAGAGAGAGGGAGAGAATTAGAGAACGCACACTTAGATTCACACAGGACACCCGAATTGGACAGGAGAAGTACTCCAGATATAACAAACTGACCCCAGCCCCCGACACATAAACTACTGCAGCATAAATACTGGAGGCTGAGACAGGAGGGTCAGGAGACACTGTGGCCCCACCCGAGGACACCCCGGACAGGGCCAAACAGGAAGGATATAACCCCACCCACTTTGCCAAAGCACAGCCCCCACACCACTGGAGGGATATCTTCAACCACCAACTTACCATCCTGAGACAAAGCTGAGTATAGATGTGGAGAAGGTGTGTGATGTGGAGAAGGTGTATGATGTGATGTGGAGAAGGCGTATGATGTGATGTGGAGAAGGTGTATGATATGATGTGGAGAAGGTGTATGATATGATGTGGAGAAGGTGTATGATATGATGTGGAGAAGGTGTATGATATGATGTGGAGAAGGTGTATGATATGATGTGGAGAAGGTGTATGATGTGGAGAAGGCGTATGATATGATGTGGAGAAGGTGTATGATATGATATGGAGAAGGTGTATGATGTGGAGAAGGTGTATGATATGATGTGGAGAAGGTGTATGATATGATGTGGAGAAGGTGTATGATATGATGTGGAGAAGGTGTATGATATGATGTGGAGAAGGCGTATGATATGATGTGGAGAAGGTGTATGATATGATGTGATGTGGAGAAGGTGTATGATATGATGTGATGTGGAGAATGTGTATGATGTGGAGAAGGCGTATGATATGATGTGGAGAAGGTGTATGATGTGATGTGGAGAAGGTGTATGATGTGATGTGGAGAAGGCGTATGATATGATGTGGAGAAGGTGTATGATATGATGTGGAGATGGTTTATGATATGATGTGATGTGGAGAAGGTGTATGATGTGGAGAAGGTGTATGATATGATGTGGAGAAGGTGTATGATATGATGTGGAGAAGGTGTATGTGTTGATGTGTAGAATGTGTATGATGTGATGTGGAGAAGGTGTATGATGTGATGTGGAGAAGGCGTATGATATGATGTGGAGAAGGTGTATGATGTGATGTGGAGAAGGTGTATGATGTGATGTGGAGAAGGCGTATGATATGATGTGGAGAAGGTGTATGATATGATGTGATGTGGAGAAGGTGTATGATATGATGTGATGTGGAGAAGGTGTATGATGTGATGTGGAGAATGTGTATGATGTGATGTGGAGGTGTATGATGTGATGTGGAGAAGGCGTATGATATGATGTGGAGAAGGCGTATGATATGATGTGATGTGGAGAAGGTGTATGATATGATGTGATGTGGAGAAGGTGTATGATGTGATGTGGAGAATGTGTATGATGTGATGTGGAGAAGGTGTATGATATGATGTGGAGAAGGCGTATGATATGATGTGGAGAAGGCGTATGATATGATGTGATGTGGAGAAGGTGTATGATATGATGTGATGTGGAGAAGGTGTATGATATGATGTGATGTGGAGAATGTGTATGATGTGATGTGGAGAAGGTGTATGATATGATGTGGAGAAGGTGTATGATATGATTTGATGTGGAGAAGGCGTATGATAAGATGTGGATAAGGCATATGATGTGTTGTGGAGAAGGTGTATGATATGATGTGATGTGGAGAAGGTTTATGATATGATGTGATGTGGAGAAGGTGTATGATGTGGAGAAGGTGTATGATGTGGAGAAGCTGTATGATGTGGAGAAGGTGTATGATATGATATGGAGAAGGTGTATGATATGATATGGAGAAGGTGTATGATATGATGTGGAGAAGGTGTATGATATGATGTGGAGAAGGTGTATGATATGATGTCGAGAAGGCGTATGATGTGGAGAAGGTGTATGATGTGGAGAAAGGTGTATGATATGATATGGAGAAGGTGTATGATGTGGAGAAGGCGTATGATGTGATGTGGAGAAGGCGTATGATGTGATGTGGAGAAGGTGTATGATGTGGAGAAGGTGTATGATGTGGAGAAGGTGTATGATGTGGAGAAGGCGTATGATGTGGAGAAGGCGTATGATGTGATGTGGAGAAGGCGTATGATATGATGTGATGTGGAGAAGGTGTATGATATGATGTGATGTGGAGAAGGTGTATGATGTGATGTGGAGAATGTGTATGATGTGATGTGGAGAAGGTGTATGATATGATGTGGAGAAAGGTGTATGATATGATTTGATGTGGAGAAGGCGTATGATAAGAATGTGGATAAGGCATATGATGTGTTGTGGAGAAGGTGTATGATATGATGTGATGTGGAGAAGGTTTATGATATGATGTGATGTGGAGAAAGGTGTATGATGTGGAGAAGGTGTATGATGTGGAGAAAATGTATGATGTGGAGAAGGTGTATGATATGATATGGAGAAGGTGTATGATATGATATGGAGAAGGTGTATGATATGATGTGGAGAAGGTGTATGATATGATGTGGAGAAGGTGTATGATATGATGTCGAGAAGGCGTATGATGTGGAGAAGGTGTATGATGTGGAGAAGGTGTATGATATGATATGGAGAAGGTGTATGATGTGGAGAAGGCGTATGATGTGATGTGGAGAAGGTGTATGATGTGATGTGGAGAAGGTGTATAATGTGGAGAAGGTGTATGATGTGGAGAAGGCGTATGATGTGGAGAAGGCGTATGATGTGATGTGGAGAAGGCGTATGATGTGATGTGGAGAAGGTGTATGATATGATGTGGAGAAGGTGTATGATATGATGTGGAAAGGTGTATGATATGATGTGGAGAAGGTGTATGATATGATGTGGAGAAGGTGTATGATATGATGTGGAGAAAGGTGTATGATGTGGAGAAGGCGTATGATATGATGTGGAGAAGGTGTATGATATGATATGGAGAAAGTGTATGATGTGGAGAAGGTGTATGATATGATGTGGAGAAGGTGTATGATATGATGTGGAGAAGGTGTATGATATGATGTGGAGAAGGCGTGTGATATGATGTGGAGAAGGTGTATGATATGATGTGATGTGGAGAAGGTGTATGATATGATGTGATGTGGAGAATGTGTATGATGTGGAGAAGGCGTATGATATGATGTGGAGAAGGTGTATGATATGATATGGAGAAGGTGTATAATATGATGTGGAGAAGGTGTATAATATGATGTGGAGAAGGTGTATAAAGTGGAGAAGGTGTATGATATGATGTGGAGAAGGTGTATGATATGATGTGGACAAGGTGTATGATATGATGTGGAGATGGTGTATGATATGATGTGGAGATGGTGTATGATAGGATGTGGAGAAGGTGTATGATATGATGTGGAGAAGGTGTATGATGTGATGTGGAGAAGGTGTATGATATGATGTGGAGAAAGTGTATGATATGATATGATGTGGAGAAGGTGTATGATGTGGAGAAGGCGTACGATATGATGTGGAGAAGGTGTATGATATGATGTGATGTGGAGAAGGTGTATGATGTGATGTGGAGAAGGTGTATGATATGATGTGGAGAAGGTGTAAGATGTGATGTGGAGAAGGTGTATGATGTGATGTGGAGAAGGTGTATGATGTGATGTGGAGAAGGTGTATGATGTGATGTGGAGAAGGTGTATGATATGATGTGGAGAAAGTGTATGCTATGATGTGATGTGGAGAAGGTGTATGATGTGATGTGGAGAAGGTGTATGATGTGATGTGGAGAAGGTGTATGATGTGATGTGAAGAAGGTGTAAGATGTGATGTGGAGAAGGTGTATGATGTGATGTGGAGAAGGTGTATGATATGATGTGGAGAAGGCGTGTGATATGATGTGGAGAAGGTGTATGATATGATGTGATGTGGAGAAGGTGTATGATATGATGTGATGTGGAGAATGTGTATGATGTGGAGAAGGCGTATGATATGATGTGGAGAAGGTGTATGATATGATATGGAGAAGGTGTATAATATGATGTGGAGAAGGTGTATAATATGATGTGGAGAAAGGTGTATAAAGTGGAGAAGGTGTATGATATGATGTGGAGAAGGTGTATGATATGATGTGGACAAGGTGTATGATATGATGTGGAATGGTGTATGATATGATGTGGAGATGGTGTATGATAGGATGTGGAGAAGGTGTATGATATGATGTGGAGAAGGTGTATGATGTGATGTGGAGAAGGTGTATGATATGATGTGGAGAAAGTGTATGATATGATATGATGTGGAGAAGGTGTATGATGTGGAGAAGGGGCGCGATATGATGTGGAGAAGGTGTATGATATGATGTGATGTGGAGAAGGTGTATGATGTGATGTGGAGAAGGTGTATGATATGATGTGGAGAAGGTGTAAGATGTGATGTGGAGAAGGTGTATGATGTGATGTGGAGAAGGTGTATGATGTGATGTGGAGAAGGTGTATGATGTGATGTGGAGAAGGTGTATGATATGATGTGGAGAAAGTGTATGCTATGATGTGATGTGGAGAAGGTGTATGATGTGATGTGGAGAAGGTGTATGATGTGATGTGGAGAAGGTGTATGATGTGATGTGAAGAAGGTGTAAGATGTGATGTGGAGAAAGGTGTATGATGTGATGTGGAGAAGGTGTATGATGTGATGTGGAGAAAGGTGTATGATGTGATGTGGAAAGTTGTATGATGTGATGTGGAGAAGGTGTGTGATGTGGAGAAGGTGTATGATGTGATGTGGAGAAGGTGTATGATGTGATGTGGAGAAGGTGTATGATGTGATGTGGAGAAGGTGTATGATGTGATGTGGAGAAGGCGTATGATGTGATGTGGAGAAGGTGTATGATGTGATGTGGAGAAGGTGTATGATGTGATGTGGAAAGTTGTATGATGTGATGTGGAGAAGGTGTGTGATGTGGAGAAGGTGTATGATGTGATGTGGAGAAGGTGTATGATGTGATGTGGAGAAGGTGTATGATGTGATGTGGAGAAGGTGTATGATGTGATGTGGAGAAGGCGTATGATGTGATGTGGAGAAGGCGTATGATATGATGTGGAGAAGGCGTATGATATGATGTGGATAAGGTGTATGATATGATGTGATGTGGAGAAGGCGTATGATATGATGTGGAGAAGGCGTATGATGTGAAGTGGAGAAGGCGTATGATGTGATGTGTAGAAAGGCGTATAATATGATGTGATGTGGAGAATCAAATCAAATCAAAATCAAATTTATTTATATAGCCCTTCGTACATCAGCTGATATCTCAAAGTGCTGTACAGAAACCCAGCCTAAAACCCCAAACAGCAAGCAATGCAGGTGTAGAAGCACGGTGGCTAGGAAAAACTCCCTAGAAAAGCCAAAACCTAGGAAGAAACCTAGAGAGAGGAACCAGGCTATGTGGGGTGGCCAGTCCTCTTCTGGCTGTGCCGGGTAGAGATTATAACAGAACATGGCCAAGATGTTCAAATGTTCATAAATGACCAGCATGGTCGAATAATAATAAGGCAGAACAGTTGAAACTGGAGCAGCAGCACGGCCAGGTGGACTGGGGACAGCAAGGAGTCATCATGTCAAGTAGTCCTGGGGCATGGTCCTAGGGCTCAGGTCAGTTGAAACTGGAGCAGCAGCACGGCCAGGTGGACTGGGGACAGCAAGGAGTCATCATGTCAGGTAGTCCTGGGGCATGGTCCTAGGGCTCAGGTCCTCCGAGAGAGAGAAGGAGAGAATTAGAGAAAACGCACTTAGATTCACACAGGACACCCGAATGGACAGGAGAAGTACTCCAGATATAACAAACTGACCCCAGCCCCCCGACACATAAACTACTGCAGCATAAATACTGGAGGCTGAGACAGGAGGGGTCAGGAGACACTGTGGCCCCACCCGAGGACACCCCCGGACAGGGCCAAACAGGAAGGATATTACCCCACCCACTTTGCCAAAGCACAGCCCCCACACCACTGGAGGGATATCTTCAACCACCAACTTACCATCCTGAGACAAAGCTGAGTATAGATGTGGAGAAGGTGTGTGATGTGGAGAAGGTGTATGATGTGATGTGGAGAAGGCGTATGATGTGATGTGGAGAAGGTGTATGATATGATGTGGAGAAGGTGTATGATATGATGTGGAGAAGGTGTATGATATGATGTGGAGAAGGTGTATGATATGATGTGGAGAAGGTGTATGATATGATGTGGAGAAGGTGTATGATGTGGAGAAGGCGTATGATATGATGTGGAGAAGGTGTATGATATGATATGGAGAAGGTGTGATGTGGAGAAGGTGTATGATATGATGTGGAGAAGGTGTATGATATGATGTGGAGAAGGTGTATGATATGATGTGGAGAAGGTGTATGATATGATGTGGAGAAGGCGTATGATATGATGTGGAGAAGGTGTATGATATGTTGTGATGTGGAGAATGTGTATGATATGATGTGATGTGGAGAATGTGTATGATGTGGAGAAGGCGTATGATATGATGTGGAGAAGGTGTATGATGTGATGTGGAGAAGGTGTATGATGTGATGTGGAGAAGGCGTATGATATGATGTGGAGAAGGTGTATGATATGATGTGGAGATGGTTCATGATATGATGTGATGTGGAGAAGGTGTATGATGTGGAGAAGGTGTATGATATGATGTGGAGAAGGTGTATGATATGATGTGGAGAAGGTGTATGTTTTGATGTGTAGAATGTGTATGATGTGATGTGGAGAAGGTGTATGATGTGATGTGGAGAAGGCGTATGATATGATGTGGAGAAGGTGTATGATGTGATGTGGAGAAGGTGTATGATGTGATGTGGAGAAGGCGTATGATATGATGTGGAGAAGGCGTATGATATGATGTGATGTGGAGAAGGTGTATGATATGATGTGATGTGGAGAAGGTGTATGATGTGATGTGGAGAATGTGTATGATGTGATGTGGAGAATGTGTATGATGTGATGTGGAGAAGGCGTATGATATGATGTGGAGAAAGCGTATGATATGATGTGATGTGGAGAAAGGTGTATGATATGATGTGATGTGGAGAAGGTGTATGATGTGATGTGGAGAATGTGTATGATGTGATGTGGAGAAGGTGTATGATATGATGTGGAGAAGGCGTATGATATGATGTGGAGAAGGCGTATGATATGATGTGATGTGGAGAAGGTGTATGATATGATGTGATGTGGAGAAGGTGTATGATGTGATGTGGAGAATGTGTATGATGTGATGTGGAGAAGGTGTATGATATGATGTGGAGAAGGTGTATGATATGATTTGATGTGGAGAAGGCGTATGATAAGATGTGGATAAGGCATATGATGTGTTGTGGAGAAGGTGTATGATATGATGTGATGTGGAGAAGGTTTATGATATGATGTGATGTGGAGAAGGTGTATGATGTGGAGAAGGTGTATGATGTGGAGAAGGTGTATGATATGATATGGAGAAGGTGTATGATATGATATGGAGAAGGTGTATGATATGATGTGGAGAAGGTGTATGATATGATGTGGAGAAGGTGTATGATATGATGTCGAGAAGGCGTATGATGTGGAGAAGGTGTATGATGTGGAGAAGGTGTATGATATGATATGGAGAAGGTGTATGATGTGGAGAAGGCGTATGATGTGATGTGGAGAAGGCGTATGATGTGATGTGGAGAAGGTGTATGATGTGGAGAAGGTGTATGATGTGGAGAAGGCGTATGATGTGGAGAAGGCGTATGATGTGATGTGGAGAAGGCGTATGATATGATGTGATGTGGAGAAGGTGTATGATATGATGTGATGTGGAGAAGGTGTATGATGTGATGTGGAGAATGTGTATGATGTGATGTGGAGAAGGTGTATGATATGATGTGGAGAAGGTGTATGATATGATTTGATGTGGAGAAGGCGTATGATAAGATGTGGATAAGGCATATGATGTGTTGTAGAGAAGGTGTATGATATGATGTGATGTGGAGAAGGTTTATGATATGATGTGATGTGGAGAAGGTGTATGAAATGGAGAAGGTGTATGATGTGGAGAAGGTGTATGATGTGGAGAAGGTGTATGATATGATATGGAGAAGGTGTATGATATGATATGGAGAAGGTGTATGATATGATGTGGAGAAGGTGTATGATATGATGTGGAGAAGGTGTATGATATGATGTCGAGAAGGCGTATGATGTGGAGGTGTATGATGTGGAGAAGGTGTATGATATGATATGGAGAAGGTGTATGATGTGGAGAAGGCGTATGATGTGATGTGGAGAAGGCGTATGATGTGATGTGGAGAAGGTGTATGATGTGGAGAAGGTGTATGATGTGGAGAAAGCGTATGATGTGGAGAAAGGCGTATGATGTGATGTGGAGAAAAGCGTATGATGTGATGTGGAGAAGGTGTATGATATGATGTGGAGAAGGTGTATGATATGATGTGGAGAAGGTGTATGATATGATGTGGAGAAAATGTATGATATGATGTGGAGAAGGTGTATGATATGATGTGGAGAAGGTGTATGATATGATGTGGAAAAGGTGTATGATGTGGAGAAAAGCGTATGATATGATGTGGAGAAAGGTGTATGATATGGAGAAGGTGTATGATATGATGTGGAGAAGGTGTATGATATGATGTGGAGAAGGTGTATGATATGATGTGGAGAAGGCGTATGATATGATGCGGAGAAGGTGTATGATATGATGTGATGTGGAGAATGTGTATGATGTGGAGAAGGCGTATGATATGATGTGGAGAAGGTGTATGATGTGATGTGGAGAAAATTGTATGATGTGATGTGGAGAAGGTGTATGATATGATGTGGAGAAAATGTATGATATGATGTGGAGAAGGTGTATGTTTTGATGTGTAGAAGGTGTATGATATGATGTGGAGAAGGTGTATGATGTGGAGAAGGCGTATGATATGATGTGGAGAAGGTGTATGATATGATGTGGAGAAGGTGTATGATATGATGTGGAGAAGATGTATGATATGATGTGGAGAAGGTGTATGATATGATGTGGAGAAGGCGTATGATATGATGTGGAGAAGGTGTATGATATGATGTGATGTGGAGAAGGTGTATGAAATGATGTGATGTGGAGAAGGTGTATGATGTGGAGAAGGCGTATGATATGATGTGGAGAAGGTGTATGATGTGATGTGGAGAAGGTGTATGATGTGATGTGGAGAAGGTGTATGATGTGATGTGGAGAAGGTGTATGATATGGAGAAGGTGTATGATATGATGTGGAGAAGGTGTATGATGTGATGTGGAGAAGGTGTATGATATGGAGAAGGTGTATGATATGATGTGGAGAAGGCGTATGATATGAGAGGGAAAGAGAGGGGCTATTATCCCATTATGAGGTGGAAAGAGAGGGGCTTATATCCCATTATGAGAGGGAAAGAGAGGGGCTGAGATTCAGAAAGAGAGGGAAAGAGAGTGGCTTTATATCACATTGTGAGAGGGAAAGAGAGGGGCTTATATCCCATTATGAGGGAGAAAGATAGGGGCTTATATCCCATTATGAGAGTGAAAGAGAGTGGCTTATATCCCATTATGAGAGGGAAAGAGAGGGGCTTATATCCCATTATGAGAGGGAAAGAGAGGGGCTTATATCCCATTATGAGAGGGAAAGAGAGTGGCTTATATCCCATTATGAGGGAGAAAGAGAGGGGCTGAGATTCAGAATGAGAGGGAAAGAGAGTGGCTTTATATCACATTATGAAGGAGAAAGAGAGGGGCTTATATCCCATTATGAGTTGGAAAGAGAAGGGCTTATATCCCATTATGAGAGGGAAAGAGAGGGGCTTATATCCCATTATGAGAGGGAAAGAGAGGGGCTTATATCCCATTATGAGGGAGAAAGAGAGGGGCTTATATCCTATTATGAGAGGGAAAGAGAGGGGCTTATATCCCATTATGAGAGGGAAAGAGAGGGGCTTATATCCCATTATGAGGGAGAAAGAGAGGGGCTTATATTCCATTATGAGAGGGAAAGAGAGGGCTTTATATCCCATTATGAGAGGGAAAGAGAGGGGCTTATATCCCATTATGAGAGGGAAAGAGAGGGGCTGAGATTCAGAATGGGAGGGAAAGAGAGGGGCTTATATCCCATTATGAGAGTGAAAGAGAGTGGCTTATATCCCATTATGAGGGAGAAAGAGAGGGGCTTATATCCCATTATGAGGGAGAAAGAGAGGGGCTTATATCCCATTATGAGAGGGAAAGAGAGGGACTGAGATTCAGAATGGGAGGGAAAGAGAGGGGCTTATATCCCATTATGAGAGTGAAAGAGAGTGGCTTATATCCCATTATGAGAGGGATAGAGAGGGGCTTATATCCCATTATGAGAGGGAAAGAGAGGGGCTTATATCCCATTATGAGAGGGAAAGAGACTCAGACCCATTATGAGGGAGAAAGAGAGGGGCTTATATCCCAGTATGAAGGAGAAAGAGAGGGGCTTATATCCCATTATGAGGTGGAAAGAGAGGGGCTTATATCCCATTATGAGAGGGAAAGAGAGGGGCTTATATCCCATTATGAAGGAGAAAGAGAGGGGCTTATATCCCATTATGAGAGGGAAAGAGAGGGGCTGATATCCCATTATGAGAGCGAAAGAGAGGGGCTTATATCCCATTATGAGGTGGAAAGAGAGGGGCTGAGACCCATTATGAGGGAGAAAGAGAGGGGCTTATATCCCATTATGAGAGGGAAAGAGAGGGGCTTATATCCCATTATGAGGGAGAAAGAGAGGGGCTTATATCCTATTATGAGAGGGAAAGAGAGGGGCTTATATCCCATTATGAGAGGGAAAGAGAGGGGCTTATATCCCATTATGAGGGAGAAAGAGAGGGGCTTATATTCCATTATGAGAGGGAAAGAGAGGGGCTTTATATCCCATTATGAGAGGGAAAGAGAGGGGCTTATATCCCATTATGAGGGAGAAAGAGAGGGGCTGAGATTCAGAATGAGAGGGAAAGAGAGTGGCTTTATATCACATTATGAAGGAGAAAGAGAGGGGCTTATATCCCATTATGAGTTGGAAAGAGAAGGGCTTATATCCCATTATGAGAGGGAAAGAGAGGCTTATATCCCATTATGAGAGGGGAAAGAGAGGGCTTATATCCCATTATGAGGGAGAAAGAGGGGCTTATATTCCATTATGAGAGGGAAAGAGAGGGCTTTATATCCCATTATGAGAGGGAAAGAGAGGGGCTTATATCCCATTATGAGAGGGAAAGAGAGGGCTGAGATTCAGAATGGGAGGGAAAGAGAAGGGGCTTATATCCCATTATGAGAGTGAAAGAGAGTGGCTTATATCCCATTATGAGGGAGAAAGAGAGGGGCTTATATCCCATTATGAGGGAGAAAGAGAGGGGCTTATATCCCATTATGAGAGGGAAAGAGAGGGACTGAGATTCAGAATGGGAGGGAAAGAGAGGGGCTTATATCCCATTATGAGAGTGAAAGAGAGTGGCTTATATCCCATTATGAGAGGGATAGAGAGGGGCTTATATCCCATTATGAGAGGGAAAGAGAGGGGCTTATATCCCATTATGAGAGGGAAAGAGAGACTCAGACCCATTATGAGGGAGAAAGAGAGGGGCTTATATCCCAGTATGAAGGAGAAAGAGAGGGGCTTATATCCCATTATGAGGTGGAAAGAGGGGCTTATATCCCATTATGAGAGGGAAAGAGAGGGCTTATATCCCATTATGAAGGAGAAAGAGAGGGGCTTATATCCCATTATGAGAGGGAAAGAGAGGGGCTGATATCCCATTATGAGAGCGAAAGAGAGGGGCTTATATCCCATTATGAGGTGGAAAGAGAGGGGCTGAGACCCATTATGAGGGAGAAAGAGAGGGGCTTATATCCCATTATGAGAGGGAAAGAGAGGGGCTTATATCCCATTATGAGGGAGAAAGAGAGGGCTTATATCCTATTATGAGAGGGAAAGAGAGGGGCTTATATCCCATTATGAGAGGGAAAGAGAGGGCTTATATCCCATTATGAGGGAGAAAGAGGGGCTTATATTCCATTATGAGAGGGAAAGAGAGGGCTTTATATCCCATTATGAGAGGGAAAGAGAGGGCTTATATCCCATTATGAGAGGGAAAGAGAGGGGCTGAGATTCAGAATGGGAGGGAAAGAGAAAGGGCTTATATCCCATTATGAGAGTGAAAGAGAGTGGCTTATATCCCATTATGAGGGAGAAAGAGAGGGGCTTATATCCCATTATGAGAGGGAAAGAGAGGGGCTTATATCCCATTATGAGAGGGAAAGAGAGACTCAGACCCATTATGAGGGAGAAAGAGAGGGGCTTATATCCCAGTATGAAGGAGAAAGAGAGGGGCTTATATCCGATTATGAGGTGGAAAGAGAGGGGCTTATATCCCATTATGAGAGGGAAAGAGAGGGGCTTATATCCCATTATGAAGGAGAAAGAGAGGGGCTTATATCCCATTATGAGAGGGAAAGAGAGGGGCTGATATCCCATTATGAGAGCGAAAGAGAGGGCTTATATCCCATTATGAGGTGGAAAGAGAGGGGCTGAGACCCATTATGAGGGAGAAAGAGAGGGGCTTATATCCCATTATGAGAGGGAAAGAGAGGGGCTTATATCCCATTATGAGGGAGAAAGAGAGGGGCTGAGATTCAGAAAGAGAGAGACTGAGACCCATTATGAGGTGGAAAGAGAGGGGCTTATATCCCATTATGAGGTGGAAAGAGAGGGGCTTATATCCCATTATGAGAGGGAAAGAGAGGGGCTGATATCCCATTATGAGAGGGAAAGAGATGGGCTTATATCCCATTATGAGGTGGAAAGAGAGGGGCTGAGACCCATTATGAGGGAGAAAGAGAGGGGCTTATATCCCATTATGAGAGGGAAAGAGAGGGGCTGATATCCCATCATGAGAGGGAAAGAGAGGGGCTATTATCCCATTATGAGAGGGAAAGAGAGGGGCTTATATCCCATTATGAGAGGGAAAGAGAGGGGCTTATATCCCATTACGAGGTGGAAAGAGAGGGGCTTATATCCCATTATGAGGTGGAAAGAGAGGGGCTTATATCCCATTATGAGAGGGAAAGAGAGGGCTGATATCCCATTATGAGAGGAAAGAGAGGGGCTGATATCCCATTATGAGGGAGAAAGAGAGGGGGGCTTATATCCCATTATGAGAGGGAAAGAGAGGTGCTTATATCCCATTATGAGAGGGAAAGAGAGGGCTTATATCCCATTATGAGAGGGAAAGAGAGGGGCTGATATCCCATTATGAGAGGGAAAGAGAGGGGCTGATATCCCATTATGAGAGGGAAAGAGGGGGCTTATATCCCATTATGAGAGGGAAAGAGAGGGGCTTATATCCCATTATGAGAGGGAAAGAGAGGGGCTTATATCCCATTATGAGAGGGAAAGAGAGGGGCTTATATCCCATAATGAGAGGGAAAGAGAGGGGCTTATATCCCATTATGAGAGGGAAAGAGAGGGGCTTATATCCCATTATGAGAGGGAAAGAGAGGGGCTGAGATTCAGTTTGAGGGAGTGTGAAAAACTGTCATCAAGGCAAATCGTGGCTACTATGAAGAATCACGAATATAAAATATATTTTTATTTGTTTAACATTTTTTGGGTTACTACATGATTCCATGTGTTATTTCATAGTTGTGATGTCTTCACTATTATTCTACAATGTAGAAAAGAGTAAAACATGAAGAAAACCCCTTGAATGAGCAGGTGTGTCCAAACCTTTGACTGTTACTGTAAGTTTTTTCAACAGCAGGTAATGGTCAATAATATCAAAGGTTGTACCGAAATCTAACAGTACAGCTCCCACAATCTTCTTATTATCAATTTATTTCAACCAATCATCAGTCATGTGTGTCAGTGCAGTACATGTTGAGTGCCCCTCTCTATAAGCATGCTTAAAGTATGTTGTTCATTTGTTTGCAGAGAAATAGCATGGTATTTCCAACAGTTTGTTCAGAGCATCAAGCTGAGAGATGTTGGAACCAGTATCTTGGGTAGCGGAACGACTTTGGCTTCTTTCTGAGGACAAAGACTATCCTCTGTGATTAAAACATATGACTAATGACAGACATGACAGATAGGAGTGGTTATAGAGTCAGCCACCATCCTCAGAAGCTCTGTTCTGGCAGTCGATGCCAGGAAGTTTGTCATTGTTGATCGACAATAATAATTTCCCACATTTTACACACCAACTTTACAAAATTCAAACTGCTTTTCTTTCATTATTAGTTTTTAATGCATGAATACGACGGCTCACTGTTTGTTGTTGGCATTTCCTGCCTAACTTTGCCCACTTTGCCAATGAAGTAATCATTAAAATAATTAACGCGTTCTGATATCTCAGGTCGTAAATTCCTGCAAGAGACTCTGCTCATGAGAGAGAGCGAGAGAGAGCGAGAGTGAGAGAGAGAGAAAAACAGAACAGACCATACTGTCAGTACTATCACTGTCAGTATTCTCTCTCTCTCTCTCTCTCCTCATGGCCAGGCAGTATAGAGAGAGTTTCACAGTAGAACAAAGTAACTTCTTCTACATCACAGAACTTGAGAACTGAACAATGTCCATGTTTTGGAGAATGTGTAAACGGTCGGTGGAGAAGCCAGCCACGACCCGGTCCGTTTTGTTTCATGAATGTGACCTCATAAAAGATAATACAGCCACATTACCATAACTCTGTTTATACAGGAGCCTCCGTTATGAGGTTTGCATCTAATTACTGTATCAAATGAATGAGTAAAGATGAAACTATATGTGAAATTATGTAATGTGATGTTAAACCTTCAATGTGAGATAATTGTATTCCCTTTAAAGTTTAACTAAGTCATTGGCCCTCCCCCGTGAGCACATGATCTGGCTCATGGGACAGCCCTTTTCTACTGTTACGACTAAAACCCCCACC
The DNA here is from genome assembly GCF_036934945.1 of Oncorhynchus masou masou. NCBI lineage: Eukaryota > Metazoa > Chordata > Actinopteri > Salmoniformes > Salmonidae > Oncorhynchus > Oncorhynchus masou. Next base: position 2,437 of record NW_027010630.1, on the reverse strand, counting down.
TGAAGAAATCCTCTTCAGACCACGCATACCTCGGTCAGCTGAGGGGGCGAAGGTCGAGTGAAGACCACACAAACCTAGGTTTAAGCTAAGGTTGTCATGGTTGTTCAATTCCTAACCATACCACGTGGAGCATTGGAAATGGATCAACTCTGAGACTATCAATCCCTACAGAATAAGAGCAAATCTCCGATGCTAATTACTAGTCTGCTGCTAGAAATTATGTGAACCTGAGATGTGAAGACCGATAACCGCCGAAACATCTATTCTATAAGAACATTTCTGAATGATACTCTGAAGTATCCATTCTAACCACAAAAGACTCCAGGGAAGCAGGAAGACACTTACCAACAGAAAGACAGACGAATCCAACAGAAATCACGACGACACACTGAGCGTAAATATATACTGATTGCAATTATTCCCAAATTAATGAGCGTTCATGTGCAAAGGATTAGCATTTCAATTAATATAATTATCAACTGTGTGTTGTGATCCCTTTGGTCTTTCCCACTCTGTCTCAGTCCCACCCACTTCCCTTTGTCCACCAAGACGTCATAACAGCTTAGCCCACTAGGGAACCTCCCCTATCATTTCCTTGTAACCATATCTACTATCTACGTAGGAGATACTGCTAGCTAGCTAGCCAACAGCTAGCCAACGTCTACCGAATAGAACTTCAACAACCCGGTCAACATTCCGCTTCGCTCCACAGGTAGTATCACATTTTCATTTCACTTCATTACAGTACAACGGTTTGATTTGTTTGATCGTAGCTAGCTAGCTACATAGCCGTCTTTGTATCTAAGACAATTGTGTAGTCTAGAGCGATTTTCTAGGTTAGCTAGCCAGCTATTGTCGTTCTTTTAACGTAGCGTAACGTAATCAACACTGCTAGCTAGCCAGCTAGCCCCGAATAGCAGCACTGTAGAAACTATTACACTCGGCGGAGCGACTTGATTAGTGTAGTGTCAACAACGCAGCCACTGCCAGCTAGCCTACAAAGTCAACAACGCAGCCACTGCCAGCTAGCCTACTCCAGCAGTACTGTATCATTTCAATCATTTTAGTCAATAAGATTCTTGCTACGTAAACTTTCTGAACATTCGGGACGTGTAGTCCACTTGTCATTCCAATCTCCTTTGCATTAGCGTAGCCTCTTCTGTAGCCTGTCAACTATGTGTCTATCTATCCCTGTTCTCTCCTCTCTGCACAGACCATACAAACGCTCCACACCGCGTGGCGCGGCCACCCTAATCTGGTGGTCCCAGCGCGCACGACCCACGTGGGTTCCAGGTCTCCGGTAGCCTCTGGAACTGCCGATCTGCGGCCAACAAGGCAGAGTTCATCTCAGCCTATGCCTCCCTCCAGTCCCTCGACTTCTTGGCACTGACGGAAACATGGATCACCACAGATAACACTGCTACTCCTACTGCTCTCTCTTCGTCCGCCCACGTGTTCTCGCACACCCCGAGAGCTTCTGGTCAGCGGGGTGGTGGCACCCGGGATCCTCATCTCTCCCAAGTGGTCGTTCTCTCTTTCTCCCCTTACCCATCTGTCTATCGCCTCCTTTGAATTCCATGCTGTCACAGTTACCAGCCCTTTCAAGCTTATCCTTATCATTTATCGCCCTCCAGGTTCCCTCGGAGAGTTCATCAATGAGCTTGGTGCCTTGATAAGCTCTTTCCTGAGACGGCTCACCTCTCACAGTCCTGGGCGGCTTTAACCTCCCCACGTCTACCTTTGACTCATTCCTCTCTGCCTCCTTCTTTCCACTCCTCTCCTCTTTTGACCTCACCCTCTCACCTTCCCCCTACTCACAAGGCAGGCAATACGCTCGACCTCATCTTTACTAGATGCTGTTCTTCCACTAACCTCATTGCAACTCCCTCCAAGTCTCCGACCACTACCTTGTATCCTTTTCCCTCTCGCTCTCATCCAACACTTCCCACACTGCCCCTACTCGGATGGTATCGCGCCATCCCAACCTTCGCTCTCTCTCCCCCGCTACTCTCTCCTCTTCCATCCTATCATCTCTTCCCTCTGCTCAAACCTTCTCCAACCTATCTCCTGATTCTGCCTCCTCAACCCTCCTCAACCCTCCTCTCTTCCCTTTCTGCATCCTTTGACTCTCTATGTCCCTATCCTCCAGGCCGGCTCGGTCCTCCCCTCCCGCTCCGTGGCTCGGCGACTCATTGCGAGCTCACAGAACAGGGCTCCGGGCAGCCGAGCGGAAATGGAGGAAAACTCGCCTCCTGCGGACCTGGCATCCTTTCACTCCCTCCTCTCTACATTTTCCTCCTCTGTCTCTGCTGCTAAAACCACTTTCTACCACTCTAAATTCCAAGCATCTGCCTCTAACCCTAGGAAGCTCTTTGCCACCTTCTCCTCCCTCCCTGAATCCTCCTCCCCCCCCCCCCTCCTCCCTCTCTGCAGATGA
>NW_027010629.1:0-30032 GCF_036934945.1 Oncorhynchus masou masou | reverse complement strand
GGAGGATGAAGAGTGTGATGGAGGATGAAGAGTGTGATGGAGGATGAGGGGGAAGAAGGGTGTGATGCCGGTGAGATTCAGACTAGCAACATACAACTATCCATCTGAGTGAGAATACAAGCAAGAAGTATATTAGAACAGTCAACCATGAATACTATGGCCCAAGGTATCAAGCAAGAAGTGTATGGTTACAGTCAATAATGCAGTTTGCCAATACAACCAGATTTGCATTTATGAATTGAAGCTAGAGTTGAGAATCTCGTAATGAATTGAGGCTGGAGTTGAGTATCTCATAGTGAATTGAGGCTGGAGTTGAGTATCTCATAGTGAATTGAAGCTGGAGTTGATTATCTCATAGTGAATTGAAGCTGGAGTTGAGTATCTCATAGTGAATTGAAGCTGGAGTTAATTATCTCATAGTGAATTGAAGCTGGAGTTGAGTATCTCATAGTGAATTGAAGCTGGAGTTGAGTATCTCATAGTGAATTGAAGCTGGAGTTGAGTATCTCATAGTTAATTGAGGCTGGAGTTGATTATCTCATAGTGAATTGAAGCTGGAGTTGAGTATCTCATAGTTAATTGAGGCTGGAGTTGATTATCTCATAGTGAATTGAAGCTGGAGTTGAGTATCTCATAGTGAATTGAGGCTGGAGTTGATTATCTCATCCAATCTCCTTGATTATCTCTCTCACCAGCGCTCAGAGTTATGAGGATGTGAACTACAGTGATCATGTTAACACAGTTAAACATAGACTGACTCTTCTCTCAACTACAGGATCTATTTTGACTGCTTTCAGATCCTCTGAGCTCACAGTGAAAGGACACCGTTTTAGACACACTGAGACTTGAACGCAGTACACACGCTTCACAATACATGCTTATTTTCCCTTTCCTGTTGCAAAAGGTTTTGCTACGGTGTGTTCTAATGAATATGACCGACTCTGGTTTTTAGCTCTTACCTGGTAGAGGTCGTTGGCACACTTCCTGCAGAGGTTGTGTTGGCATGGCAGGATGACCACTGGTTTGGTGAATACCTCCAGACAGATAGGACAGATGAGCTGTCTCTGTAGGGTCCCCAGACCTGCCTGCTCCAGGGGGACAGACATGGTGGACGGCCTGTCTGACTGAGATCCAAAACACAAGAAGACAAATATCGGACTGACTTGACTCAGGGAGAGAGTCACGTCTCTGACCAGTCCCTCTCAGAAAGTATATAACTCAGGCCAGACAGTCAGGTCTCTGACCAGTCCCTCTCAGTCTTTGTTCTTCCTCTATCGGATCATCGTCATCACGTCGCCAACACACTGACCGTGGAGTATGTCCGGACGTGATTCTTCGACAGCACCTCTTGAAACTCTGTCGAGAACTTCTCTCCTTCTTCTTTCTTTCTGCTTTCTCAGTCATAACACTCCCCCCTCTTCCTCTGTCCAGGCCTTCTCCCTAGGTACATGTTAGTTGGTCTGCCAACCATCCACGGCGAGGACTGTGTGTGTGTTTATTCCTGAACCGTCCACTCCACTGGGATAGATAGATCTCGGGGCTGTAGCGATAGAAGGGTGAGTGTGTTTGTCAGAGGGGGTTGGGAGTGTCGTGTTACTAGCCAGACCCCCCCCACACACACATACACACACAGTGGGCAGCACCCTAATGTACTCAGGCCACATTGGTCTGTGTTTGTGTGTGTGTCTCAGGCCATATCGGTGTGTGTGTGTGTCTCAGGCCATATCGGTCTGTGTGTGTGTGTGTGTGTATCTCAGACCATATTGGTCTGTGTGTGTGTGTGTGTGTGTGCGCGTCTCAGGCCATATCGGTCTGTGTGTGTGTGTCAGGCCATATCAGGTGCTGGGTGGTATGCAGGCTGAGGCAGGTCATGTGATCTTTCTACAGTTACCTCCTCTGTTTTGCTATCAGTCATATCTACAGACCCAGCAGTAGGCCAGTATCACTCATATCTACAGACCCAGCAGTAGGCCAGTATCACTCATATCTACAGACCCAGCAGTAGGCCAGTATCACTCATATCTACAGACCCAGCAGTAGGCCAGTATCACTCATATCTACAGACCCAGCAGTAGGCCAGTATCACTCATATCTACACAGACCCAGCAGTAGGCCAGTATCACTCATATCTACAGACCCAGCAGTAGGCCAGTATCACTCATATCTACAGACCCAGCAGTAGGCCAGTATCACTCATATCTACACAGACCCAGCAGTAGGCCAGTATCACTCATATCTACACAGACCCAGCAGTAGGCCAGTATCACTCATATCTACACAGACCCAGCAGTAGGCCAGTATCACTCATATCTACAGACCCAGCAACAGGGTAGAAGACAATAGTCCAGTACTGTAGGTCCTCTGTAATCAAAGTCTGGGAGCTTTTCAGTAGTTAAAAAATAAATACAAAAATTGCTATATCATATGTGATTTAACACTTAACACTTTTCCCAGGCGTCCAAATTACCAATTGAGATTGCCCTGCACAGAATACTCAACGGCATTGACAACAGCCTGGATTGCAACCAACATCCTAGTGTTTTGCGGACAGATTATTTTCAGAAAGGAGTCACAAATGAGACATGTCTAAGCATCAAACATTTTTTTATTTTTTACAACAGCACATCTGATAAATGACCTTCATTCTCTCTTTCAGACACAGTAGATGACCATGCTAAAACACAAACTAACTTCTACGTGCTTCCACTAAACGTACAGGAGATCTCAACCATTCATTCAAAATGGCCACACCTAGTTTTACATACCATTTACACTTAACTAACGGCCGTGATTGGGAGTCCCATAGGGCGGTGCACAATTGGTCCAGCGTCGTCTGGGTTACGGTTTTGGCCGGTGTAGGCCGTCATTGTAAATAAGAAATTTGTTCTTAACTGACTTGCCTAGTTAAATAAGAAAAATAAAAACGACATTCATTTATTAAAAAGAGAACAAAAAATGTAATAAATACAAATAAATGTGTCATTATAATTCTATCGTTATATTTCGCACAAACGTTTTTTTTTTTTTTTGTAAGTTTCTAAAATAGTGTTTTTTCTTGATCGGTATAACTTGGTATTGTATACACATTGCATTCACTCAGACAGAGTTGCATGGATTGTATGCCGCAGAGGAGAAAGAAGTCCCAGAAATAGCATTTCATTTGTCAACGTCATCATGATAACAGATGTTCTTATCCAGAAGCGATTTACAAGTTAGTGCATTCATGTTACGATAAGCTAGGTGGGATAAACACATCTCCGTCGAATACAACCAATCAAATCAAAATGAGACTGCAGTGGGCGGGACATTGAAGAACAACTACAACCATTAAAAAAAATGTCTCACTTGATAATAGAATCTTCTTAAAAATAAATGAAAAGAAAGGAGGAATACAAAGGAAGATGCCGCTTGTTGCACCTGGTCCCAGATTTGAATCTGTCCAGTTAGCCTGGTCCCAGACCTGTTTGTAGCCAGTAAGACCTGTTTGTTGCCAAAGACCTGTTTGTTGCCAAAGACCTGTTTGTTGCCAGTTAGCCTGGTCCCAGACCTGTTTGTTGCCAGTTAGCCTGGTCCCAGACCTGTTTGTTGCCAGCCTGGTCCCAGACCTGTTTGTTGCCAGTTAGCCTGGTCCCAGACCTGTTTGTTGCCAGTTAGCCTGGTCCCAGACCTGTTTGTTGCCAGTTAGCCTGGTCCCAGACCTGTTTGTTGCCAGTTAGCCTGGTCCCAGACCTGTTTGTTGCCAGTTAGCCTGGTCCCAGACCTGTTTGTTGCCAGTTAGCCTGGTCCCAGACCTGTTTGTTGCCAGTTAGCCTGGTCCCAGACCTGTTTGTTGCCAGTTAGCCTGGTCCCAGACCTGTTTGTTGCCAGTTAGCCTGGTCCCAGACCTGTTTGTTGCCAGTTAGCCTGGTCCCAGACCTGTTTGTTGCCAGTTAGCCTGGTCCCAGACCTGTTTGTTGCCAGTTAGCCTGGTCCCAGACCTGTTTGTTGCCAGTTAGCCTGGTCCCAGACCTGTTTGTTGCCAGCCAGCCTGGTCCCAAAGTTAGCCTGGTCCCAGACCTGTTTGTTGAGACCTGTTTGTTGCCAAAGCAGTGTTTGTTACCTGGTCCCAGACCTGTCCAGTTAGCCTGGTCCCACCAGGCTGGTCCCAGACCTGACCTGTTTGTTGCCAGTTAGCAGACCTGTTTGTTGCCAGTTAGCTCTAGGTCCCAATGTTTGCTGCCAGTTATGGTCCAAAACCTGTTTGTTGCCAGATGGTCCCAACCTGGTCACCATTATGTGTCCTCATCCATTACAAGGAGATGGTATGATCAAAACAGACCGGCACTAGGCTATGACAAAATAAAAAAATGACAAGTAGATAAAATGTTTAGATTGCCACTGAAAAGGTGTGAGTAAATAACACAGCCTCCCAAAACACGAGGTAAAACGAGGTTGAACAACAAAATACATCTAAAAACACAGGGAGATTCATCATTGCATTACATCACGCTTACATACAACCACCACGCTGCTCAAAGACGATTGGCTAGAGTCTAAGGAGTAACGGAGTGCTAGTGGGAGGGGCTAAGTGTTGCAAAATTCCAGTAACTTTACCCTGAAATTCCTAGAATCCTGAATTATTTGGAAAACCAGAGGATTTTGGGGAAAGTTACTGGAAAGAAGAGAAGACTACTGACTGTTGTATTTTTATTTTTTAAGTCCACATCCCAAATAGCACCTTAATCCCTATGTGGTACTACTTTTTGATCAGGATCCATTGGACTCAGGTCGCCGAGTACTACTGAGGGAATATGATTCCATTTTTGGGACACAGCCCGTGTTCTCCTATTCAGTTGCAGAGTCGGACTACATACAGATCTGTAGGCCAACAGATGACCACTACTTTGGATATCTTGACATCTTATCCTCCCTTCTCCGACAACATCAATAAAAACTCAAATAATCGAGAGAAAAAAAACACGGTTGTTTTGCGAAACTCAAAATAGACAACTTAATAAAATCCTAACATACATACATACATACATCAGTTACGTTTAACATTACTTCCTCACAGAAAATCTGAAAACTAAAACACAAGCGGTTAAAAATAGATTTGTGGTAGTACCAGGTTCAGAGAGGGAGGCATTTGGAGTACACTAACACACACACACTGTAGTGTGTACACACACACACACGTGTGTGCGTTGAGGTTGCAGCAGTGGTGGTAGTAGTATTGGAGAGAAAACACAGAGAGCCAGAGCAGAGGAGTGGAAGAAGTGAGGAAGAGGAGGAGAAAAAGTAGAGGAAGAGGGACAGCATCCGCCTGATGACATGGAGTTAAATGAAGATATTGTTCTCAGAGAAATGAATGGGAAATCATTCACTGTCCACACTATATTGTGTCCAAATAAAAGTATAAGTAGGGTGTAATTTGCCAGAAGATACTGTGGCTACTGCTAGCTTAGCATGAGGACGAAAAAAGCAAGTTTTCCAGGGGAAAAAAAAACTAGCAGTATTTGAATCTCTCGATGTTCGAGCGGTGTAAGTGTAAAATTTGAGATAGCATGCTGTGAAAAAGTTCTAATTTTCTCTATTTTTTTTGTTTTATTTTTGATACCGAATGTTATCAAATCTTCAACCACAACCTAATATTAGATGAAAAAGGATTCTGAGTTCACAAATAACAATTACATACAATAACACAGAAGACCAAGTATTGTTGGTGAGGTACAAAGGACACAACTCTGCCTCAGCTGCCTGCCATGATTGTCCAAAATATAGTGGCATTTTCATTAAAAAGCAATAATTTCACATTTAACTTCCCTGCGTTGAAGGATCTACTTCCTGCTTCTGGAGCAAGAAACAAATCTAAAAAAATAACATTTCTCTCTAAACTCCAACCCAGACAGACAAGTGGAAACCTTGATATTAAAACCCTTCTTAAGAGACGAACAGACCAGAAATGCCTCAGACAGAGTTGTTGCTGTGTGTTTAGCAGTGTTGGGGATTAGTTTAAACAATAGTAAAGCATCACTTGAAATTATACCACAGCATTGTTGAATACTCGTTTCTGATTAGCTAGAAGGACAATCTAGACTGGACATTAAAACCAGATATAAATGGGACAGTTGGAAAATATAACGGGCTCACTTTGTAATCATAACGCAATAAGCACCGACACACATGCAGCCCGACAAAGTTACAGAAAGCTAAAATCAACAACCACACAAACGCAGGTCTATCTAGCTAGCAATTGATTTAGCTTTTTGTTGTTGTTGCTTTCGACATTTTATTTTGGAGCATCTGATGATCCAACGTGGTGTGTGATGAACATGGATTTCTCCGGTCCCCTACTGTCGGTAGTCGTAACGCAAATGGGCGCTATGCTTTCAAATCCTGCCACGTGACATTTCGAGTTTGTCCAGCTGTTTTCAGCAATTGATATGTTTGAATTAGGTTGTCATATTAGCAGGTTTGCTAGCAACAAACTATTTAGCTACTTTCTAGCGTCTAGCCTAGCGTTAGTGTTTGATATGCAATGTGATCTCCTTGTAATGATGAGAAGGCACTATGCCAGGATTTTTTGGGGGGGAGGGATCATCAGCTCATTATCCAAATTAATGTAACTAGAAAACAGCTTAAACAAAAATGCAAAAATCCAGCTATTTTGCTGTTATTCTGGCTGCCGACGTCGTGACTGTGTTAGCCGCAGCTAGTTGGCTAGTTAACAAGCAAGAGATAAGAAGGACAGTATTGAACGACCGACTGGGTCACGCCTCTAGCAACCAAAAGATAAGAAAGCATGAATTCTCTTAAAAAATATTTGGCAAAAAAGTTTTTCCTACCGATAAATGTGTGCTTCAGTATTGTTCTCTCTGGTAACTGTGGTATAAGGGATAGACGCCGACGTTCTGTACACTACCTTAGAAAAATGACCTCCGCAAAGAGACTCGGCTCTGCCTTGTCCCCCATTTTTCCAAGGTAATGTGCAAAACTTCGACGTATTCATTCCTACTTCTACAGTACCTTATCCCTCACTTTATATATATATATATATACACACACACAGTGGGGAGAACAAGCATTTGATACACTGCCGATTTTGCAGGTTTTCCTACTTACAAAGCATGTAGAGGTCTGTAATTTCTATCATAGGTACACTTCAACTGTGAGAGACAATCTAAAACAACGATCTAGAACATCATTGTATGATTTTTAAGTAATTCATTTGCATTTTATTGCATGACATAAGTATTTGATACATCAGAAAAGCAGAACTTAATATTTGGTACAGAAACCTTTGTTTGCAATTACAGAGATCATACGTTTCCTGTTCTTATATATATATATATATCCCATTTAGCAGACGCTTTTGTCCAAAGCGACTTACAAGTCGGCTGGGGCCACTACTTTTACATATGGGTGGTCCCCAGCGGGAATCGAACCCACGACGCTTGGCGTTGCAAGCGCCATGCTCTACCGACTGAGCCACACAGGACCCCGGTCTTGACCAGGTTTGCACACACTGCAGCAGGGATTTTGGCCCACTCCTCCATACAGACCTTCTCCAGATCCTTCAGGTTTCCGGGCTGTCGCTGGGCAATACGGACTTTCAGCTCCCTCCGAAGATTTTCTATTGGGTTCAGGTCTGGAGACTGGCTAGGCCACTCCAGGACCTTGAGATGCTTCTTACGGAGCCACTCCTTAGCTGCCCTGGCTGTGTGTTTCGGGTCGTTGTCATGCTGGAAGACCCAGCCACGACCCATCTTCAATGCTCTTACTGAGGGAAGGAGGTTGTTGGCCAAGATCTCGCGATACATGGCCCCATCCATCCTCCCCTCAATACAGTGCAGTCGTCCTGTCCCCTTTGCAGAAAAGCATCCCCAAACAATGATGTTTCCACCTCCATGCTTCACGGTTGGGATGGTGTTCTTGGGGTTGTACTCATCCTTCTTCTTCCTCCAAACATGGTGAGTGGAGTTTAGACCAAAAAGCTCTATTTTTGTCTCATCAGACCACATGACCTTCTCCCATTCCTCCTCTGGATCATCCAGATGGTCATTGGCAAACTTTGGACGGGCCTGGACATGCGCTGGCTTGAGCAGGGGGACCTTGTGTGCGCTGCAGGATTTTAATCCATGACGGCGTAGTGTGTTACTAATTGTTTTCTTTGAGACTGTGGTCCCAGGTCTCTTCAGGTCATTGACCAGGCCCTGCCGTGTAGTTCTGGGCTGATCCCTCACCTTCCTCATAATCATTGATGCCCCACGAGGTGAGATCTCGCATGGGAGCCCCAGACCGAGGGTGATTGACCGTCATCTTGAACTTCTTCCATTTTCTAATAATTGCGCAAACAGTTGTTGCCTTCTCACCAAGCTGCTTGCCTATTGTCCTGTAGCCCATCCCAGCCTTGTGCAGGTCTACAATTTACCCTGATGTCCTTACACAGCTCTCTGGTCTTGGCCATTGTGGAGAGGTTGGAGTCTGTTTGTTTGAGTGTGTGGACAGGTGTCTTTTATACAGGTAACGAGTTCAAACAGGTGCAGTTCATACAGGTAATGAGTGAGAACAGGAGGGCTTCTCTAAAATCATACAATGTGATTTTCTGGATTTTGTTTTAGATTCCGTCTCACAGTTGAAGTGTACCGGTGATAAAAAATGACAGACCTCTACATGCTTTGTAAATAGGAAACCCGGCCGATTTTGCATGTTATCAAGTTCTTGTTCTCCCCACTGTATATTACTTTGCATTTCTTTCATGAAAAAAAAAAATCTCAAAATCTGTCAGATGGAGCACACTCTACCAAAGATATGTGACTGCCTCATCCTCCTTGCCCTCTTCCTCTCTCTTGTGTCCTCTACTCTCCTTCCCAGGGGCAGGGTAGTGGTGTAGGGCAATGGAGTGTAGAGGGTAGGGGTACAGAGTGTAGGTTTAGTTGTATCTGGTGTAGGGGTACAGGGGGTTTAGTTGTATCCGGTGTAGAGGGTAGGGGTACAGGGGGTAGGTTTAGTTATATCTGGTGTAGAGGGTAGGGGTACAGAGGGTTTAGTTGTATCAGGTGTAGTGGTACAGGGGGTAGGTTTAGTTGTATCCGGAGTAGGGGTACAGGGGGGTTTAGTTGTATCCGGAGTAGGGGTACAGGGGGGTTTAGTTGTATCCGGAGTAGGGTACAGGGGGTTTAGTTGTATCTGGTGTAGGGGTACAGGGGGTTTAGTTGTATCCGGTGTAGGGGTACAGGGGGGGTTTAGTTGTATCCGGAGTAGGGGTACAGGGGGTTTAAGGTATCCGGGTAGGGTACAGGGGGGTTTAGTTGTATCCGGAGTAGGGTACAGGGGGGTTTAGTTGTATCCGGAGTAGGGTACAGGGGGGTTTAGTTGTATCCGGAGTAGGGGTACAGGGGGTTTAGTTGTATCCGGGTAGGGTACAGGGGTTTTAGTTGTATCCTGAGTAGGGGTACAGGGGGGTTTAGTTGTATCCGGAGTAGGGGTACAGGGGGGTTTAGTTGTATCCGGAGTAGGGTACAGGGGGTTTAGTTGTATCTGGTGTAGGGGTACAGGGGTTTAGTTGTATCCGGAGTAGGGTACAGGGGGGGCTTAGTTGTATCTGGTGTAGGGGTACAGGGGTTTAGTTGTATCAGGAGTAGACAGTATGGGGTACAGGGGGTTTAGTTGTATCTGGTGTAGGGGAACAGGGGGTTTAGTTGTATCAGGTGTAGGGGTACAGGGGGTTTAGTTGTATCCGGAGTAGACAGTATGGGGTACAGGGGGGTTTAGTTGTATCCGGAGTAGGGGTACAGGGGGTTTAGTTGTATCAGGTGTAGGGGTACAGGGGGTTTAGTTGTATCCGGAGTAGGGTACAGGGGGTTTAGTTGTATCCGGTGTAGACAGTATGGGGTACAGGGGGGTTTAGTTGTATCCGGAGTAGGGTACAGGGTTTAGTTGTATCAGGTGTAGGGGTACAGGGGGTTTAGTTGTATCAGGAGTAGACAGTATGGGGTACAGGGGGTTTAGTTGTATCAGGAGTAGACAGTATGGGGTACAGGGGGTTTAGTTGTATCCGGAGTAGGGTACAGGGGGTTTAGTTGTACCCGGTGTAGACAGTATGGGGTACAGGGGGTTTAGTTGTATCCGGAGTAGGGTACAGGGGGTTTAGTTGTATCCGGAGTAGGGGTACAGGGGGGTTTAGTTGTATCCGGAGTAGGGTACAGGGGGTTTAGTTGTATCCGGAGTAGGGGTACAGGGGGTTTAGTTGTATCCGGAGTAGGGTACAGGGGGGTTTAGTTGTATCAGGTGTAGGGGTACAGGGGGTTTAGTTGTATCAGGAGTAGACAGTATGGGGTACAGGGGGTTTAGTTGTATCTGGTGTAGAGGGTAGGGGTACAGGGGGTTTAGTTGTATCAGGTGTAGGGGTACAGGGGGTTTAGTTGTATCAGGTGTAGGGTACAGGGGGTTTAGTTGTATCTGGTGTAGGGGGTACAGGGGGTTTAGTTGTATCAGGTGTAGGGGTACAGGGGTTTAGTTGTATCAGTGTAGGGGTACAGGGGGTTTAGTTGTATCTGGTGTAGAGGGTAGGGGTACAGGGTTTAGTTGTATCAGGTGTAGGGGTACAGGGGGTTTAGTTGTATCTGGTGTAGAGGGTAGGCACAGGGTTTAGTTGTATCAGGTGTAGGGGTACAGGGGGCTTAGTTGTATCAGGTGTAGGGGTACAGGGGTTTAGTTGTATCAGGAGTAGGGGTACAGGGGTTTAGTTGTATCAGGAGTAGGGGCACAGGGGGGTTTAGTTGTATCAGGAGTAGGGTACAGGGGTTTAGTTGTATCAGGGGTGTAGGGGTACAGGGGGTTTAGTTGTATCAGGAGTAGGGGTACAGGGGTTTAGTTGTATCAGGAGTAGGGGTACAGGGGGTTTAGTTGTATCTGGTGTAGAGGGTAGGGGTACAGGGGTTTAGTTGTATCAGGTGTAGGGGTACAGGGGTTTAGTTGTATCAGGTGTAGGGGTACAGGGGGTTTAGTTGTATCTGGTGTAGAGGGTAGGGGTACAGGGGGTTTAGTTGTATCAGGTGTAGGGGTACAGGGGGTTTAGTTGTATCAGGAGTAGGGGTACAGGGGGTTTAGTTGTATCAGGAGTAGGGGTACAGGGGGGTTTAGTTGTACCCGGTGTAGACAGTATGGGGTACAGGGGGTTTAGTTGTATCTGGTGTAGAGGGTAGGGGTACAGGGGGTTTAGTTGTATCAGGTGTAGGGGTACAGGGGGTAGGTTTAGTTGTATCTGGTGTAGAGGGTAGGGGTACAGGGGGGTTTAGTTGCATCAGGTGTAGGGGTACAGGGGGTTTAGTTGTATCAGGTGTAGGGTACAGGGGGTTTAGTTGTATCAGGTGTAGGGGTACAGGGGTTTAGTTGTATCTGGTGAAGGGTACAGGGTAGGTTTAGTTGTATCTGGTGTAGAGGGTAGGGGTACAGGGGGTTTAGTTGTATCAGGTGTAGGGGTACAGGGGTTTAGTTGTATCAGGTGTAGGGTACAGGGGTTTAGTTGTATCAGGGAAGTAGGGGTACAGGGGGTTTAGTTGTATCAGGAGTAGGGTACAGGGGGCTTAGTTGTATCAGGTGTAGGGGGTACAGGGGTTTAGTTGTATCAGGTGTGAGGGCACAGGGGTTTAGTTGTATCTGGTGTAGGGGGTACAGGGTTTAGTTGTATCTGGTGTAGAGGGTAGGTACAGGGGGTAGGTTTAGTTGTATCTGGTGTAGACAGTATGGGGTACAGGGGGTTTGGTTGTATCAGGAGTAGGGGTACAGAGGGTTTAGCTGTATCAGGTGTAGGGGTACAGTGGGGTTTAGTTGTATCAGGTGTAGGGTACAGGGGTTTAGTTGTATCAGGTAGGGTACAGGGGTTTGGTTGTATCTGGTGTGAGGTACAGGGGTTTAGTTGTATCTGGTGTAGAGGGCAGGGGTTAGTTGTATCAAGTAGGGCAATAGGGGGATTAGTTGCATCAGGTGTAGGGGTACAGGGGCTTTAGTTGTATCAGGTGTAGGGGTACAGGGGTTTAGTTGTATCAGGTGTAGGGGTACAGGGGGTTTAGTTGTATCAGGTGTAGGGGTACAGGGTTTAGTTGTATCTGGTGTAGAGGGTAGGGTACAAGGGGTTTAGTTGTATCAGGTGTAGGGTACAGGGGTTTAGTTGTATCTGGTGTAGGGGTGGGGGTTTAGTTGTATCCGGAGTAGGGGTACAGGGGGTTTAGTTGTATCAAGAGTAGGGGGTGCGGGGGTTTAGTTGTATCAGGAGTAGACAGTATGGGGTACAGGGGGTTTAGTTGTATCCGGAGTAGGGGGCTAATTTTTTTTTGTATCTGGAGTAGAGGGTAGGGGTACAGGGGGTGGGTTTAGTTGTATCTGGTGTGGAGGGTAGGGGTACAGGGGTTTAGTTGTATCAGGTGTAGGGCACAGGGGTTTAGTTGTATCTAGTGTAGAGGGTAGGGGTACAGGGGTTTAGTTGTATCAGGTGTAGGGGTACAGGGGTTTAGTTGTATCAGGAGAAGGGGTACAGGGGGTTTAGTTGTATCAGGAGTAGGGGTACAGGGGTTTAGTTGTCAGGAGTAGACAGTATGGGGTACAGGGGGTTTAGTTGTATCTGGTGTAGGGGTACAGGGGGTTTAGTTGTATCTGGTGTAGGGTAGGGCACAAGGGTTTAGTTGTATCAGGTGTAGGGGTACAGGGGTTTAGTTGTACCGGGTAGGGGTACAGGGGGTTTAGTGTATCTGGTGTAGACAGTATGGGGTACAGGGGGTTTAGTTGTCCGGAGTAGGGGGTACAGGTTTTTTTTTATCTGGAGTAGAGGGTAGGGGTACAGGGGGTAGGGTTTAGTTGTATCTGGTGTAGAGGTAGGGGTACAGGGTTTAGTTGTATCAGGTGTAGGGGTACAGGGGGGTTTAGTTGTATCTGGTGTAGAGGGTAGGGGTACAGGGTTTAGTTGTATCAGGTGTAGGGGTACAGGGGGTTTAGTTGTATCAGGAGAAGGGGTACAGGGGGTTTAGTTGTATCAGGAGTAGGGGTACAGGGGGTTTAGTTGTATCAGGAGTAGACAGTATGGGGTACAGGGGGGTTTAGTTGTATCTGGTGTAGGGGTACAGGGGGTTTAGTTGTATCTGGTGTAGAGGGTAGGGGTACAAGGGGTTTAGTTGTATCAGGTGTAGGGGTACAGGGGGTTTAGTTGTACCCGGAGTAGGGTACAGGGGGTTTAGTTGTATCTGGTGTAGACAGTATGGGGTACAGGGGGTTTAGTTGTATCTGGTGTAGACAGTATGGGGTACAGGGGTTTAGTTGTATCAGGTGTAGGGGTACAGGGGGGTTTAGTTGTATCTGGTGTAGGGGTACGGGGGGTTTAGTTGTATCCGGAGTAGGGGTACAGGGGGGTTTAGTTGTATCAAGAGTAGGGGTACAGGGGGTTTAGTTGTATCAGGTGTAGGGGTACAGGGGGTTTAGTTGTATCTGGTGTAGGGGTACAGGGGGTTTAGTTGTATCCGGAGTAGGGGTACAGGGGGGTTTAGTTGTATCAAGAGTAGGGGTACAGGGGGTTTAGTTGTATCAGGAGTAGGGGTACAGGTTTTTTTTTGTATCTGGAGTAGAGGGTAGGGGTACAGGGGGTAGGTTTAGTTGTATCTGGTGTAGAGGGTAGGGGTACAGGGGGTTTAGTTGTATCAGGTGTAGGGGTACAGGGGGTTTAGTTGTATCAGGAGTAGGGGTACAGGGGGTTTAGTTGTATCAGGAGTAGGGGTACAGGGGGTTTAGTTGTATCAGGAGTAGACAGTATGGGGTACAGGGGGTTTAGTTGTATCCGGAGTAGGGGTACAGGTTTTTTTTTGTATCTGGAGTAGAGGGTAGGGGTACAGGGGGTAGGTTTAGTTGTATCTGGTGTAGAGGGTAGGGGTACAGGGGGTTTAGTTGTATCAGGTGTAGGGGTACAGGGGGTTTAGTTGTATCTGGTGTAGAGGGTAGGGGTACAGGGGGTTTAGTTGTATCAGGTGTAGGGGTACAGGGGGTTTAGTTGTATCAGGAGTAGACAGTATGGGGTACAGGGGGGTTTAGTTGTATCTGGTGTAGAGGGTAGGGGTACAAGGGGTTTAGTTGTATCAGGTGTAGGGGTACAGGGGGTTTAGTTGTATCAGGTGTAGGGGTACAGGGGGGTTTAGTTGTACCCGGTGTAGACAGTATGGGGTACAGGGGGGTTTAGTTGTATCTGGTGTAGAGGGTAGGGGTACAAGGGGTTTAGTTGTATCAGGTGTAGGGGTACAGGGGGTTTAGTTGTATCTGGTGTAGGGGTACAGGGGGTTTAGTTGTATCCGGAGTAGGGGTACAGGGGGGTTTAGTTGTATCAAGAGTAGGGGTACAGGGGGTTTAGTTGTATCAGGAGTAGGGGTACAGGGGGTTTAGTTGTATCTGGAGTAGAGGGTAGGGGTACAGGGGGTTTAGTTGTATCTGGAGTAGAGGGTAGGGGTACAGGGGGTTTAGTTGTATCAGGTGTAGGGGTACAGGGGGTTTAGTTGTATCTGGTGTAGAGGGTAGGGGTACAGGGGGTTTAGTTGTATCAGGTGTAGGGGTACAGGGGGTTTAGTTGTATCAGGAGTAGACAGTATGGGGTACAGGGGGGTTTAGTTGTACCCGGAGTAGGGTACAGGGGGTTTAGTTGTACCCGGTGTAGACAGTATGGGGTACAGGGGGGTTTAGTTGTATCAGGTGTAGACAGTATGGGGTACAGGGGGTTTAGTTGTACCGGAGTAGGGTACAGGGGTTTAGTTGTACCCGGTGTAGACAGTATGGGGTACAGGGGGGTTTAGTTGTATCAGGTGTAGACAGTATGGGGTACAGGGGGGTTTAGTTGTACCCGGAGTAGGGTACAGGGGGTTTAGTTGTACCCGGTGTAGACAGTATGGGGTACAGGGGGGTTTAGTTGTATCTGGTGTAGACAGTATGGGGTACAGGGGGTTTAGTTGTATCCGGTGTAGGGGTACAGGGGGTTTAGTTGTATCCAGCGTCGGTCCGGTAGGAGGAGTGGTTGTCTGACGTCAGCCTGGTGGTCTCTGTTCCAGACGGCTGCATCATGATGGGGTCACCACCAACGTCTGGGCGGGGAACAATACACACACAGATGTTACAAATCTAAAAAAACTGTGTGATTGGTGGCAGCTTCAACCACATGACCAACCCACAGGCCCAGGTGGGGCTGACCAGAGTTCAACTGTCATAATGACCAGGTTACAGAGGACTGACCAGAGTTCAACTGTCATAATGACCAGGTTACAGAGGACTGACCAGAGTTCAACTGTCCTAATGACCAGGTTACAGGGGACTGAGCAGTTCAACTGTCCTAATGACCAGGTTACAGGGGACTGAGCAGTTAAACTGTCCTAATGACCAGGTTACAGGGGACTGAGCAGTTAAACTGTCCTAATGACCAGGTTACAGGGGACTGAGCAGTTAAACTGTCCTAATGACCAGGTTACAGGGGACTGAGCAGTTAAACTGTCCTAATGACCAGGTTACAGGGGACTGAGCAGTTAAACTGTCCTAATGACCAGGTTACAGGGGACTGAGCAGTTATACTGTCCTAATGACCAGGTTACAGGGGACTGAGCAGTTAAACTGTCCTAATGACCAGGTTACAGGGGACTGAGCAGTTAAACTGTCCTAATGACCAGGTTACAGGGGACTGAGCAGTTAAACTGTCCTAATGACCAGGTTACAGGGGACTGAGCAGTTAAACTGTCCTAATGACCAGGTTACAGGGGACTGAGCAGTTAAACTGTCCTAATGACCAGGTTACAGGGGACTGAGCAGTTAAACTGTCCTAATGACCAGGTTACAGGGGACTGAGCAGTTAAACTGTCCTAATGACCAGGTTACAGGGGACTGAGCAGTTAAACTGTCCTAATGACCAGGTTACAGGGGACTGAGCAGTTAAACTGTCCTAATGACCAGGTTACAGGGGACTGAGCAGTTAAACTGTCCTAATGACCAGGTTACAGGGGACTGAGCAGTTAAACTGTCCTAATGACCAGGTTACAGGGGACTGAGCAGTTAAACTGTCCTAATGACCAGGTTACAGGGGACTGAGCAGTTAAACTGTCCTAATGACCAGTTCCCTGCCTGGGATCAAATTCTCTCTTACCTCTAGTTCTATTGATTGATTGATTAAACTCACCTCTCTTACTTCTAGTTCTATTGATTGATTGATTAAACTCACCTCTTACCTCTAGTTCTATTGATTGATTGATTAAACTCACCTCTTACCTCTAGTTCTATTGATTGATTGATTAAACTCACCTCTTACCTCTAGTTCTATTGATTGATTGATTACACTCACCTCTTACCTCTAGTTCTATTGATTGATTGATTAAACTCCTCACCTCTCTTACTTCTAGTTCTATTGATTGATTGATTAAACTCCTCACCTCTCTTACCTCTAGTTCTATTGATTGATTGATTAAACTCACCTCTTACCTCTAGTTCTATTGATTGATTGATTAAACTCACCTCTTACCTCTAGTTCTATTGATTGATTGATTAAACTCACCTCTTACCTCTAGTTCTATTGATTGATTGATTAAACTCACCTCTTACCTCTAGTTCTATTGATTGATTGATTAAACTCACCTCTTACCTCTGGTTCTATTGATTGATTTATTAAACTCCTCACCTCTCTTACCTCTCTTTCTATTGATTGATTGATTAAACTCCTCACCTCTCTTACCTCTAGTTCTATTGATTGATTGATTAAACTCACCTCTTACCTCTAGTTCTATTGATTGATTGACTGATTAAACTCCTCACCTCTCTTACTTCTAGTTCTATTGACTGATTGATTAAACTCCTCACCTCTCTTACCTCTAGTTCGATTGATTGATTAAACTCCTCACCTCTCTTACCTCTAGTTCTATTGATTGATTGATTGAACTCCTCACCTCTCTTACCTCTAGTTCTATTGATTGGTTGATTAAACTCCTCACCTCTCTTACCTCTAGTTCTATTGATTGATTGATTAAACTCCTCACCTCTCTTACCTCTAGTTCTATTGATTGGTTGATTAAACTCCTCACCTCTAGTTCTATTGATTGGTTGATTGATTGAACTCCTCACCTCTCTTACCTCTAGTTCTATTGGTTGATTGATTAAACTCCTCACCTCTCTTACCTCTAGTTCTATTGGTTGATTGAGGAGTTTAATCACCTCTCTTACCTCTAGTTCTATTGATTGATTGATTAAACTCCTCACCTCTCTTACCTCTAGTTCTATTGATTGATTGATTAAACTCCTCACCTCTCTTACCTCTAGTTCTATTGATTGATTGATTGATTGAACTCCTCACCTCCCTTATCTCTAGTTCTATTGATTGATTGAACTCCTCACCTCTCTTACCTCTAGTTCTATTGGTTGATTGAGGAGTTTAATCACCTCTCTTACCTCTAGTTCTATTGATTGATTGATTAAACTCCTCACCTCTCTTACCTCTAGTTCTATTGATTGATTAAACTCCTCACCTCTCTTACTTCTAGTTCTATTGATTGGTTGATTGAACTCCTCACCTCTCTTACCTCTAGTTCTATTGATTGATTGATTGATTGATTAAACTCCTCACCTCTCTTACCTCTAGTTCTATTGATTGATTGAACTCCTCACCTCTCTTACCTCTAGTTCTATTGATTGATTGAACTCCTCACCTCTTACCTCTAGTTCTATTGGTTGATTGATTGATTGAACTCCTCACCTCTTACCTCTAGTTCTATTGGTTGATTGATTAAACTCCTCACCTCTCTTACCTCTAGTTCTATTGATTGATTGAACTCCTCACCTCTCGTTCTATTGGTTGATTGATTGAACTCCTCACCTCTCTTACCTCTAGTTCTATTGGTTGATTGATTGAACTCCTCACCTCTCTTACCTCTAGTTCTATTGATTGATTGATTGATTGAACTCCTCACCTCTAGTTCTATTGGTTGATTGATTGATTAAACTCCTCACCTCTCTTACCTCTAGTTCTATTGGTTGATTGAACTCCTCACCTCTCACCTCTAGTTCTATTGGTTGATTGGTTGATGAAGCTCTCTCACCTCTCTTACCTCTAGTTCTATTGGTTGATGAAGCTCTCTCACCTCTCTTACCTCTAGTTCTATTGATTGATTGATTGAACTCCTCACCTCTCTTACCTCTAGTTCTATTGGTTGATTGATTGAACTCCTCACCTCTCTTACCTCTAGTTCTATTGGTTGATGAAGCTCTCTCACCTCTCTTACCTCTAGTTCTATTGGTTGATTGATTGAACTCCTCACCTCTCTTACCTCTAGTTCTATTGGTTGATTGATTGTACTCCTCACCTCTCTTACCTCTAGTTCTATTGATTGATTGATTGATTAAACTCCTCACCTCTCTCGTCAGACTGCATCTGTGCCTCCAGGTCTTCAGGGGAGACGTAGAACTCTGGCTCCTGGTCCATGGGAGGCCGCGGTTTACACTTCCCACAGCAGCAGTTACAGCAGCAGCAAAGACAGCAGCAGAAGTAGCAGCCAGTCGCCAAGCCACAGAAGATGAACAGGCCCTGCAGACAGAGGAGACCGTCAGGGAGAGGTCAGAGGTGAGACGCACAAACTGATGACTTTAAAACAAACAACAATGGATCTTTGAGAGGTGAACTTTACCGGTGACTAACCATAACCCCCACGTCCATCACTACATTTACTGGGGTATCATTTGGCTTTCTAAGCTGAGGGTCGACCCCCTCATTGATTCCATCTTCTTGACAGAGGCACACACACACACAACGCCCCCCCCCACCCCCACTGATACGTTGTCTTACCTTAGCCCACCAGGAGGAGAGGACAAAGTAGGTGTTGACGTTCTCCTCTCCAAACTGCTCGGCCACGTACAATCCCAGGGATCCGTACTTGTCATAGATGTTCCTCTTGGTACAGTCGTTCAGGATGGCGTGGGCGCTGTTGATTTCCTTAAACTTATCAGCAGCCTCGGGGTTGTCTGGGTTCTTGTCTGGGTGGAACTTCAGGGCCAGTTTCCTGATTGGACGGAGAACAGGTGTGGTTATGAGAGAGACAATGACAGAATGACGAAACAAATAGAATTTAGCGTGTTTCAGCCAAAGTCAAACGTAAAACAATCACTTCTGTCCCCTATTTCAATGTTCAGCCCTCATGCACTACATCTCTGTTGCCCTCTAGTGGACAGTGATAACGAAGTCTAGTGGGCAGTGACAACAGGAAGTCTAGTGAAGTGTGATAACAGGAAGTCTATTTGTTGAAGGAATTTAATTCCTCTGTTTTAATTCCCAATCAAAATTAAACACTGTCAATGCATAGGGGTTTGTAAGACCCTTATTTTATAAGAATGGACAGAGCCCCGGTCTTAAAAGTCAAGTAACAGCCTTTAATTCAAGAGAGTACTGAGTTCATACACATTTTACCACAGGTTATAAAATGAAAATGATGTCAGCGTTTTCGAAAATGTTCCATCTCTTCTTGACACTGGTAGAAAAGCCCTATAGTTCTCAAGCCTTCCCTCCTCGCCCTATAGTTCTCAAGCCTTTCCTCCTCGCCCTATAGTTCTCAAGCCTTCCCGCCTCGCCCTATAGATCTCAAGCCTTCCCTCCTCGCCCTATAGTTCTCAAGCCTTCCCTCCTCGCCCTATAGTTCTCAAGCCTTCCCGCCTCGCCCTATAGTTCTCAAGCCTTCCCTCCTCGCCCTATAGTTCTCAAGCCTTCCCGCCTCGCCCTATAGTTCTCAAGCCTTCCCGCCTCGCCCTATAGTTCTCAAGCCTTCCCTCCTCGCCCTATAGTTCTCAAGCCTTCCCTCCTCGCCCTATAGTTCTCAAGCCTTCCCTCCTCGCCCTATAGTTCTCAAGCCTTCCCTCCTCGCCTAGAGACAAGGTCAGTCAGTGTAGATAAGCATTCTAGACGGTCTGGAGATTGTACAAATGAATGAACTAAGGAACAGACCATCATTGTTACTAAACTCTTGACCACATTCACTTCAGTACTGGGATCAGATAAGAAAATTCATACATATACAGTAATATTTAGTACATCCTGATTGAAATGTATACATAATTAGTCTGTCAGAAGGTGAATTCACCAATTTGTAAGTCGCTCTGGATAAGAGCGTCTGCTAAATGACTTAAATGTAAATGTAAAATTATAGATAAAAATTCCCTTAATACTATTGGACAGTGATAACAGGAAGTCTAGTGGACAGTGATAACAGGAAGTCTAGTGGACAGTGATAACAGGAAGTCTATTGGACAGTGATAACAGGAAGTCTATTGGACAGTGATAACAGGAAGTCTAGTGGGCAGTGATAACAGGAAGTCTATTGGACAGTGATAACAGGAAGTCTATTGGACAGTGATAACAGGAAGTCTAGTGGGCAGTGATAACAGGAAGTCTAGTGGGCAGTGATAACAGGAAGTCTAGTGGGCAGTGATAACAGGAAGTCTAGTGGACAGTGATAACAGGAAGTCTAGTGGGCAGTGATAACAGGAAGTCTAGTGGACAGTAATAACAGGAAGTCTAGTGGGCAGTGATAACAGGAAGTCTAGTGGGCAGTGATAACAGGAAGTCTAGTGGGCAGTGATAACAGGTCTAGTGGGCAGTGATAACAGGAAGTCTAGTGGGCAGTGATAACAGGAAGTCTAGTGGACAGTGATAACAGGAAGTCTAGTGGGCAGTGATAACAGGAAGTCTAGTGGGCAGTGATAACAGGAAGTCTAGTGGACAGTGATAACAGGAAGTCTAGTGGGCAGTGATAACAGGAAGTCTAGTGGGCAGTGATAACAGGAAGTCTAGTGGACAGTGATAACAGGAGGTCTAGTGGACAGTGATAACAGGAGGTCTAGTGGACAGTGATAACAGGAAGTCTAGTGGACAGTGATAACAGGAAGTCTAGTGGACAGTGATAACAGGAGGTCTAGTGGACAGTGATAACAGGAAGTCTAGTGGACAGTGATAACAGGAAGTCTAGTGGACTGTGTCTCATAGTGAACAGTGATAACAGGAAGTCTAGTGGACAGTGATAACAGGAAGTCTAGTGGACAGTGATAACAGGAAGTCTAGTGGAGTGTGATAACAGGAAGTCTAGTGGGCAGTGATAACAGGAAGTCTAGTGGACAGTGATAACAGGAAGTCTAGTGGACAGTGATAACAGGAAGTCTAGTGGACTGTGTCTCATAGTGAACAGTGATAACAGGAAGTCTAGTGGACAGTGATAACAGGAAGTCTAGTGGACAGTGATAACAGGAAGTCTAGTGGGCAGTGATAACAGGAAGTCTAGTGGATAGTGATAACAGGAAGTCTAGTGGATAGTGATAACAGGAAGTCTAGTGGACAGTGATAACAGGAAGTCTATTGGACTGTGTCTCATAGTGAACAGTGATCACAGGAAGTCACTTCCTCCTCATGGTCGCATTACCTACATTAAATTAGCTTCTAGACCACAAACCCAGTCTGCTACATTAGTCAGACATTTACTTTATGACTGCCACCGTTGAGGTTCTGCCCGGTGGGATTCAGGAGTGTGATTTAGTGTCGACAACTGGCTACATTAGAGCTGAGCTGACACCCAAGAGGAAGAGAGAGGCCTCCCGAGTGGTGCAGTGGTCTAAGACACTGCATTGCAGTGCTAGCTGTGCCACTAGAGATTCTGGAGTTCGAGTCCAGGCTCTGTCACAGCCAGCCACAACCCGGAGACCCATGGGGGCGGTGCACAAATTGACCCAGCATTGTCCGGGTCAGGGGAGGGTTTGGCCGGCAGGGCACTAGCCCTGTCCTTGTCCCATCGGGCACTAGCGACTCCTGTGGCAGTCCAGGAGCAGTGCACGCTGACCAGGTCGTCAGGTGTACGGTGTTTCCTCCGACACATTGGTGCGGCTGGCTTCTGGCTTCTGGGTTAAGCCGGCATTGTGTCAAGAAGCAGTGCGGCTTGGTTGGGTTGTGTTTCGGAGGACGCACGGCTCTCGACCTTCGCCTCTCCTGAGTCCGTACGGGAGTTGCAGCGATGAGACAAGACTGTAACTACCAAACCAAGAAACTGGGGAGAAAAAAGGGGTAAAGAACATAGGACTTCTTGATGCTTTCCGGCGAGGCGTTCTCTAGTGGAGCAGGTAGCGTTCTCTAGTGGAGCAGGTGGCGTTCTCTAGTGGCGCAGCTGGCGTTCTCTAGTGGCGCAGCTGGCGTTCTCTAGTGGCGCAGCTAGCGTTCTCTAGTGGCGCAGCTAGCGTTCTCTAGTGACACAGCTAACGTTCTCTAGTGGCACAGCTAGCGTTCTCTAGTGGCACTGCTAGCGTTCTCTTAGACCACTGCACCACTCGGGAGGCCCCTAATATTACAGTGTACTACATACAAGGGCTGATTTCAAGGTTTCACTGTTAACCTACAAAGCATGACATGGGCTTGCTCCTACCTATCTTTCCGATTTGGTCCTGCCGTACATACCTACACGTACGCTACGGTCACAAGACGCAGGCCTCCTTACTGTCCCTAGAATTTCTAAGCAAACAGCTGGAGGCAGGGCTTTCTCCTACAGAACTCCATTTTTATGGAATGGTCTGCCGAGCCATGTGAGAGACGCAGACTCGGTCTCAACCTTTAAGTCTTTACTGAAGACTCATCTCTTCAGTGGGTCATATGATTGAGTGTAGTCTGGCCCAGGAGTGTGAAGGTGAACGGAAAGGCTCTGGAGCAACGAACTGCCCTTGCTGTCTCTGCCTGGCCGGTTCCCCTCTCTCCACTGGGATTCACTGCCTCTAACCCTATTACAGGGGCTGAGTCACTGGCTTACTGGTGCTCTTTCATGCCGTCCCTAGGAGGGGTGTGTCACTTGAGTGGGTTGAGTCACTGATGTGGTCTTCCTGTCTGGGTTGGCGCCCCCCCTTGGGTTGTGCCGTGGCAGAAACCTTCATGGGCTATACTCGGCCTTGTCTCATGATGGTAAGTTGGTGCTTGAAGATATCCCTCTAGTGGTGTGGGGGCTGTGCTTTGGAAAAGTGGGTGGGGTTATATCCTAACTGTTTGGCCCTGTCCGGGGGTATCGTCGGACGGGGCCACAGTGTCTCCCGACCCCTCCTGTCTCAGCCTCCAGTATTTATGCTGCAGTAGTTTATGAGTCGGGGGGCTAGGGTCAGTTTGTTATATCTGGAGTACCTTCTCCTGTCTTATCCGGTGTCCTGTGTGAATTTAAGTATGCTCTCTCAAATTCTCTTTCTTTCTCTCTCTTGGAGGACCTGAGCCCTAGGACTATGCCTCAGGACTACCTGGTTTGACGACTCCTTGCTGTCCCCAGTCCGCCTGGCTGTGCTGCTGCTCCAGTTTCAAATGCTCTGCCTGCGGCTATGGAACCCTGACCTGTTCACCAGACGTGCTACCTGTCCCAGACCTGCTGTTTTCAAATCTCTAGAGACAGCAGGAGCGGTAGAGATACTCTGAATGATCGGCTATGAAAAGCCAACTGACATTTACTCCTGAGGTGCTGACCGTTGCTCACTCGACAACCACTGTGATTATTATTATTTGACCATGCTGGTCATTTATGAACATTTGAACATCTTGGCCATGTTCTGTTATAATCTCCACCCGGCACAGCCAGAGGGACTGGCCACCCCCACATAGCCTGGTTCCTCTCTAGGTTTCTAATCTCCACCGGCACAGCCAGAAGAGGGTGGCCACCCCATAGCCTGGTTCCTCTCTAGGTTTTGGCCTTTCTGGGAGTTTTCCTAGCCACCTTGCTTCTACACCTGCATTGCTTGCTGTTTGGGGTTTCTGCACAGCACTTTGATATATCAGTGGATGTAAGAGGGCTTTATAAATAAATTTGATTTGATGACCCCCCCAGGACCAGGTAGAGTTCAGGTATTTGTCTACTAATAGCGTGTCGTGTCCTGGTGTAGAGGTGTATCGTGTTACCTGTAGGACTTCTTGATGTCCTGGTATGAGTATTTTGTAGGACGTCTTGATGTCCCTGGTGTAAGAGGTGTATAGTGTTACCTGTAGGACTTCTTGATGTCCTGGTATAGAGGTGTATAGTGTTACCTGTAGGACTTCTTGATGTCCTGGTATAGAGGTGTATCGTGTTACCTGTAGGACTTCTTGATGTCCTGGTGTAGAGGTGTATCGTGTTACCTGTAGGACTTCTTGATGTCCTGGTGTAGAGGTGTATAGTGTTACCTGTAGGACTTCTTGATGTCCTGGTATAGTGTTACCTGTAGGACTTCTTGATGTCCTGGTATAGAGGTGTATAGTGTTACCTGTAGGACTTCTTGATGTCCTGGTGTAGAGGTGTATCGTGTTACCTGTAGGACTTCTTGATGTCCTGGTATGAGGTGTATCGTGTTACCTGTAGGACTTCTTGATATCCTGGTGTAGAGGTGTATCGTGTTACCTGTAGGACTTCTTGATGTCCTGGTGTAGAGGTGCATCGTTACCTGTAGGACTTCTTGATGTTCTGGTATAGTGTTACCTGTAGGACTTCTTGATGTCCTGGTGTAGAGTGTATCGTGTTACCTGTAGGACTTCTTGATGTCCTGGTATAGTGTTACACCTGTAGGACTTCTTGATGTCCTGGTGTAGAGGTGTATAGTGTTACCTGTAGGACTTCTTGATGTCCTGGTATAGAGGGTGTATAGTGTTACCTGTAGGACTTCTTGATGTCCTGGTATAGAGGTGTATAGTGTTACCTGTAGGACTTCTTGATGTCCTGGTGTAGAGGTGTATAGTGTTACCTGTAGGACTTCTTGATGTCCTGGTGTAGAGGTGTATAGTGTTACCTGTAGGACTTCTTGATGTCCTGGTATAAGTGTTACCTGTAGGACTTCTTGATGTCCTGGTGTAGAGGTGTATAGTGTTACCTGTAGGACTTCTTGATGTCCTGGTATAGAGGAGTGTATCGTGTTACCTGTAGGACACGTGTCCTGGTATGAAGTGTATAGTGTTACCTGTAGGACTTCTTGATGTCCTGGTATAGAGGTGTATAGTGTTACCTGTAGGACTTCTTGATGTCCTGGTATGAGTGTTACCTGTAGGACTTCTTGATGTCCTGGTATAGAGTGTATAGTGTTACCTGTAGGACTTCTTGATGTCCTGGTATAGAGGTGTATAGTGTTACCTGTAGGACTTCTTGATGTCCTGGTATAGAGGTGTATAGTGTTACCTGTAGGACTTCTTGATGTCCTGGTATAGTGTTACCTGTAGGACTTCTTGATGTCCTGGTGTAGAGGTGTATAGTGTTACCTGTAGGACTTCTTGATGTCCTGGTGTAGAGGTGTATAGTGTTACCTGTAGGACTTCTTGATGTCCTGGTATAGAGGTGTATAGTGTTACCTGTAGGACTTCTTGATGTCCTGGTATAGAGGTGTATCGTGTTACCTGTAGGACTTCTTGATGTCCTGGTGTAGAGAGTGTATCGTGTTACCTGTAGGACTTCTTGATGTCCTGGTATAGAGGTGTATAGTGTTACCTGTAGGACTTCTTGATGTCCTGGTGTAGAGGTGTATAGTGTTACCTGTAGGACTTCTTGATGTCCTGGTGTAGTGTTACCTGTAGGACTTCTTGATGTCCTGGTATAGAGGTGTATAGTGTTACCTGTAGGACTTCTTGATGTCCTGGTATAGAGTGTATAGTGTTACCTGTAGGACTTCTTGATGTCCTGAGATTATAGTGTTACCTGTAGGACTTCTTGATGTCCTGGTGTAGAGGTGTATAGTGTTACCTGTAGGACTTCTTGATGTCCTGGTGAGGTGTATAGTGTTACCTGTAGGACTTCTTGATGTCCTGGTATAGAGGTGTATTGTTACCTGTAGGACTTCTTGATGTCCTGGTGTAGAGGTGTATAGTGTTACCTGTAGGACTTCTTGATGTCCTGGTATAGAGGTGTATAGTGTTACCTGTAGGACTTCTTGATGTCCTGGTATAGAGGTGTATAGTGTTACCTGTAGGACTTCTTGATGTCCTGGTATAGAGGTGTATAGTGTTACCTGTAGGACTTCTTGATGTCCTGGTATAGAGGTGTATAGTGTTACCTGTAGGACTTCTTGATGTCCTGGTATAGAGGTGTATAGTGTTACCTGTAGGACTTCTTGATGTCCTGGTATAGTGTTACCTGTAGGACTTCTTGATGTCCTGGTGTAGAGGTGTATAGTGTTACCTGTAGGACTTCTTGATGTCCTGGTATAGAGGTGTATCGTGTTACCTGTAGGACTTCTTGATGTCCTGGTATAGAGGTGTATAGTGTTACCTGTAGGACTTCTTGATGTCCTGGTATAGTGTTACCTGTAGGACTTCTTGATGTCCTGGTGTAGAGGTGTATAGTGTTACCTGTAGGACTTCTTGATGTCCTGGTGTAGAGGTGTATAGTGTTACCTGTAGGACTTCTTGATGTCCTGGTATAGAGGTGTATAGTGTTACCTGTAGGACTTCTTGATGTCCTGGTATAGAGGTGTATCGTGTTACCTGTAGGACTTCTTGATGTCCTGGTGTAGAGGTGTATAGTGTTACCTGTAGGACTTCTTGATGTCCTGGTGTAGAGGTGTATAGTGTTACCTGTAGGACTTCTTGATGTCCTGGTATAGAGGTGTATAGTGTTACCTGTAGGACTTCTTGATGTCCTGGTATAGAGGTGTATAGTGTTACCTGTAGGACTTCTTGATGTCCTGGTATAGAGGTGTATAGTGTTACCTGTAGGACTTCTTGATGTCCTGGTGTAGAGGTGTATAGTGTTACCTGTAGGACTTCTTGATGTCCTGGTATAGAGGTGTATAGTGTTACCTGTAGGACTTCTTGATGTCCTGGTGTAGAGGTGTATAGTGTTACCTGTAGGACTTCTTGATGTCCTGGTGTAGTGTTACCTGTAGGACTTCTTGATGTCCTGGTATAGAGGTGTATAGTGTTACCTGTAGGACTTCTTGATGTCCTGGTGTAGAGGTGTATAGTGTTACCTGTAGGACTTCTTGATGTCCTGGTGTAGAGGTGTATAGTGTTACCTGTAGGACTTCTTGATGTCCTGGTATAGTGTTACCTGTAGGACTTCTTGATGTCCTGGTGTAGAGGTGTATAGTGTTACCTGTAGGACTTCTTGATGTCCTGGTGTAGAGGTGTATAGTGTTACCTGTAGGACTTCTTGATGTCCTGGTGTAGAGGTGTATAGTGTTACCTGTAGGACTTCTTGATGTCCTGGTATAGAGGTGTATAGTGTTACCTGTAGGACTTCTTGATGTCCTGGTATAGAGGTGTATCGTGTTACCTGTAGGACTTCTTGATGTCCTGGTGTAGAGGTGTATAGTGTTACCTGTAGGACTTCTTGATGTCCTGGTATAGTGTTACCTGTAGGACTTCTTGATGTCCTGGTGTAGAGGTGTATCGTGTTACCTGTAGGACTTCTTGATGTCCTGGTATAGAGGTGTATAGTGTTACCTGTAGGACTTCTTGATGTCCTGGTATAGTGTTACCTGTAGGACTTCTTGATGTCCTGGTATAGAGGTGTATAGTGTTACCTGTAGGACTTCTTGATGTCCTGGTATGTAGTGTTACCTGTAGGACTTCTTGATGTCCTGGTGTAGAGGTGTATAGTGTTACCTGTAGGACTTCTTGATGTCCTGGTGTAGAGGTGTATAGTGTTACCTGTAGGACTTCTTGATGTCCTGGTGTAGAGGTGTATAGTGTTACCTGTAGGACTTCTTGATGTCCTGGTGTAGAGGTGTATAGTGTTACCTGTAGGACTTCTTGATGTCCTGGTATAAGTGTTACCTGTAGGACTTCTTGATGTCCTGGTATAGAGGTGTATAGTGTTACCTGTAGGACTTCTTGATGTCCTGGTGTAGAGGTGTATAGTGTTACCTGTAGGACTTCTTGATGTCCTGGTGTAAGAGGTGTATAGTGTTACCTGTAGGACTTCTTGATGTCCTGGTATAGTGTTACCTGTAGGACTTCTTGATGTCCTGGTGTAGAGGTGTATAGTGTTACCTGTAGGACTTCTTGATGTCCTGGTATAGTGTTACCTGTAGGACTTCTTGATGTCCTGGTGTAGAGGTGTATAGTGTTACCTGTAGGACTTCTTGATGTCCTGGTATAGTAGTTACCTGTAGGACTTCTTGATGTCCTGGTGTAGAGGTGTATAGTGTTACCTGTAGGACTTCTTGATGTCCTGGTATAGTGTTACCTGTAGGACTTCTTGATGTCCTGGTGTAGAGGTGTATAGTGTTACCTGTAGGACTTCTTGATGTCCTGGTGTAGAGGTGTATAGTGTTACCTGTAGGACTTCTTGATGTCCTGGTGTAGAGGTGTATAGTGTTACCTGTAGGACTTCTTGATGTCCTGGTGTAGAGGTGTATCGTGTTACCTGTAGGACTTCTTGATGTCCTGGTGTAGAGGTGTATCGTGTTACCTGTAGGACTTCTTGATGTCCTGGTGTAGAGGTGTATAGTGTTACCTGTAGGACTTCTTGATGTCCTGGTGTAGAGGTGTATAGTGTTACCTGTAGGACTTCTTGATGTCCTGGTGTAGAGGTGTATCGTGTTACCTGTAGGACTTCTTGATGTCCTGGTGTAGAGGTGTATCGTGTTACCTGTAGGACTTCTTGATGTCCTGGTGTAGAGGTGTATAGTGTTACCTGTAGGACTTCTTGATGTCCTGGTGTAGAGGTGTATAGTGTTACCTGTAGGACTTCTTGATGTCCTGGTGTAGAGGTGTATAGTGTTACCTGTAGGACTTCTTGATGTCCTGGTGTAGAGGTGTATCGTGTTACCTGTAGGACTTCTTGATGTCCTCCGGCGAGGCGTTCTTGTCGATCCCCAGGACCAGGTAGAGCGAGTCTCCTGACGTGGACAGAGACCGCTGTCTCTGCGCCTCAGCTGCCATGACGACCACTCTTTCAGTCTCTCTCTCTCTCACACACTCTTCCTTGTTCGCTCACAACCTCACCAGTCTAAGAGAGGGGGAGAGAGAAGAGGAGAGAGAGGAAGAGAAGGGAGAGAAGAGAGGGAGGAGAGAAGGGAGGGAGAGAAGGTGGATAGAAGGAGGAGAGGTTTGCTAATTAATAAAAATAAACGGAAATCACATTTACATAAGTATTCAGACCCTTTACTCAGTACTTTGTTGAAGCACCTTTGGCAGCGATTACAGACTCGAGTCTTCTTGGGTATGACGCTACAAGCATGGCACACACTGTATTTGGGGAGATGGCCGGGTGGCCAGCTCTAGGAAGAGGTCTTAGTGGTTCCAAACTTCTTCCATTTAAGAATGATGGAGGCCACTGTGTTCTTGGGGACCTTCAATGAGTACAGAGCATTGTTTTATATACCTTTGTTCTGACAGGCACTGTCAACTGTGGGACCTTATATAGACAGGTGTGTGCCTTTACAAATCATGTCCAATCAATTGAATTTATCACAGATAGACTCCAATCAAGTTGTAGAAACATCTCAAGATGATGATCAATGGGAACAGGATGCACCCTGAGCTCTCATAGCAAAGGGTCTGAATACTTTATTTTTAATACATTTGCACACAAAAAATCATTTTGATTTGTCATTATGGGGTATTGTCATGTCATTATGGGGTATTGTGTGTAGATTGCTAAGGGAAAACCATTATTTAATCAATTTTAGAATAAGGCTGTAACGTAACAAAATGTGGGAAAAGTCAAGGGGTCTGAATACTTTCCAAATGCCTGTGTGAGTGTGGGAGAGAGAGAGGAGAGAGAGAGAGAGGGAGAGAGAGGGAGAGAGAGAGGGAGGAGAGAGGGAGAGAGAGGGAGAGAGAGGGAGGGAGAGAGGGAGAGAGAGAGGGAGGAGAGGGAGAGGGAGAGAGGGAGAGGGAGAGCAAGAGAGAGAGAGAGGAGAGAGAGGAGAGAAGAGAGAGAGAGGAGAGAGAGGAGAGCAAGAGAGAGGAGAGAGAGAGAGGGAGAGAGGAGAGCAGAGGAGAGAGGAGAGAGAGAGAGAGAGGGAGAGAGGGAGAGAGGGGGAGAGAGAGAGAGAGAGAGGGAGGGAGAGAGAGAGAGAGAGAGAGGGGGAGAGAGGAGAGC
>NW_027010628.1:5000-30039 GCF_036934945.1 Oncorhynchus masou masou | reverse complement strand
TGTGGTCAGATGAATTGTGACGGCCGGCCGCCCAACAACCTGCCCGCTTGACCCTATCCCCTCCTCCTTCTCCAGACCATTTCCGGAGACCTTCTCTCTTACCTCACCTCGCTCATCAACTCATCCCTGACCGCTGGCTACGTCCCTTCCGTCTTCAAGAGAGCCAGAGTTGCACCCTTCTGAAAAAACCTACACTCGACCCTCCGATGTCAACAACTACAGACCAGTATCCCTTCTTTCTTTTTCTCTCCAAAACTCTTGAACGTGCCGTCCTTGGCCAGCTCTCCGCTATCTCTCTGAGAATGACCTTCTTGATCCAAATCAGTCAGGTTTCAAGACTAGTCATTCAACTGAGACTGCTCTTCTCTGTATCACGGAGGCGCTCCGCACTGCTAAAGCTAACTCTCTCCTCTGCTCTCATCGTTCTAGACCTATCGGCTGCCTTCGATACTGTGAACCATCAGATCCTCCTCTCCACCCTCTCCGAGTTGGGCATCTCCGGCGCGGCCCACGCTTGGATTGCGTCCTACCTGGACAGGTCGCTCCTACCAGGTGGCGTGGCGAGAATCTGTCTCCTCGACACGCGCCTCACCACTGGTGTCCCCCAGGGCTCTGTTCTAGGCCCTCTCCTATTCTCGCTATACACCAAGTCACTTTGCTCTGTCATAACCTCACATGGTCTCTCCTATCATTGCTATGCAGACGACACACAATTAATCTTCTCCTTTCCCTTCTGATGACCAGGTGGCGAATCGCATCTCTGCATGTCTGGCAGACATATCAGTGTGGATGACGGATCACCACCTCAAGCTGAACCTCGGCAAGACGGAGCTGCTCTTCCTCCCGGGAAGGACTGCCCGTTCCATGATCTCGCCATCACGGTTGACAACTCCATTGTGTCCTCCTCCCAGAGCGCTAAGAACCTTGGTGTGATCCTGGATAACACCCTGTCGCTCTCAACTAACATCATGGCGGTGGCCCGTTCCTGTAGGTTCATGCTCTACAACATCCGCAGAGTACGACCCTGCCTCACACAGGAAGCGGCGCAGGTCCTAATCCAGGCACTTGTCATCTCCCGTCTGATTACTGCAACCGCTGTTGGCTGGGCTCCTGCCTGTGCCATTAAACCCCTACAACTCATCCAGAACGCCGCAGCCCGTCTGGTGTTCAACCTTCCCAAGTTCTCTCACGTCACCCGCTCCTCCGCTCACTCCACTGGCTTCCAGTTGAAGCTCGCATCCGCTACAAGACCATGGTGCTTGCCTACGGAGCTGTGAGGGGAACGGCACCGCAGTACCTCCAGGCTCTGATCAGGCCCTACACCCAAACAAGGGCACTGCGTTCATCCACCTCTGGCCTGCTCGCCTCCCTACCACTGAGGAAGTACAGTTCCCACTCAGCCCAGTCAAAACTGTTCGCTGCTCTGGCCCTTCCAATGGTGGAACAAACTCCCTCACGACGCCAGGACAGCGGAGTCAATCACCACCTTCCGGAGACACCTGAAACCCCACCTCTTCAAGGAATACCTAGGATAGGATAAAGTAATCCTTCTCACCCCCCCCTTAAATGATTTAGATGCACTATTGTAAAGTGGCTGTTCCACTGGATGTCAGAAGGTGAATTCACCAATTTGTAAGTCGCTCTGGATAAGAGCGTCTGCTAAATGACTTAAATGTAAATGTAAATGAAAGTTGAGTTGTTTGGAAGGAACACACAACACTACGGGGAGAAAAAAAGACACAGCACACCAACATCAAAACCTCATCCCAACTGTAAAGTATGTTGGAGGGAGCATCATGGTGTTGGCTGGTTTGAGGCTTCAGGGCCTGGACAGCTTGCTATCATCAGTGGAAAAAACGAATTCCCAAGTTTATCAAGGCATTTTGCAGGATAATGTAAGGCTCCAAATCTTTCCAGTCTCCTGAAGGGGAATAGGTTTTTTTGTGCCCTCTTCACGACAGTCTTGGTGTGTTTGGACCATGTTAGTTTGTTGGTGATGTGGACACTAAGAAACTGGAAGCTCTCAACTTGCTCCACTACAGCTCCGTCGATGAGAATGGGGGCGTCCTCTTTTTCCTGTAGTCCACAATCATCTCCTTTGTCTTGATCACGTTGAAGGAGAGATTGTTGTCCTGGAACCACACGGCCAGGTCTCTGACCTCCTCCCTATCTGTCCACCAATTGAAGCTCAACAGAAGTTGGATGATACAACAGGACAATGACCCAAAACACAGAAGTAAATCAACTACAGAATGGCTTCAACAGAAGAAAATACGCCTTCTGGATTGGCCCTGTCAGAGTTTTGATTGAGATGCTGTGGCATGACCTCGAGAGCGGTTCACACCAGACATCCCAAGAATATTGCTGAACTGAAAGAGTTTTGTAAAGAGGAATGATCCAAACTTCCTCCTGACTGTTGTGCAGGCCTGATCCGCAACTACAGAAAACATTTGGTTGAGGTTATTGCTGCCAAATGAGGGTCAACCAGTTATTAAATCCAAGGGTTCACATACTGTCACGCCCTGGTCTTAGTATTTTGTGTTTTCTTTATCTATTTGGTCAGGCCAGGGTGTGACATGGGTTTTTGTATCTGGTGTGTTTTGTCTTGGGGTTTTTTCATAGGTATTGGGATTGTAGCTTAGTGGGGTGTTCTAGCTTAGTCTATGGCTGTCTGAAGTGGTTCTCAATCAGAGGCAGGTGTTTATCGTTGTCTCTGATTGGGAACCATATTTAGGCAGCCATATACTTTGAGTGTTTCGTGGGTGATTGTCCTTATGTCTGTCGTGTGTTAGTTTGCACCAGTAGAGGCTGTTTCGGTTTTCGTGTTACGTTTGTTGTTTTCGTATTGATTCGTGGTTTTCCTTGTTTCATTAAAATATGAATCACAATAGCCACGCTGCATTTTGGTCCGACTCTCCTTCGCATATAGAAAACCGTGACACATACTTTTCCCACCCTGCACTGTGAATGTTTACACGGTGTGTTCAATAAAGACATGAAAACGTATAATTGTTTGTTTGTTATTAGTTTAAGTGGACTGTGTTTGTCTGTTGTGACCTAGATGAAGATCAGATCAAATTGTATGACCAATTTATGCAGAAATCCAGGTAATTCCAAAGGGTTCACATACTTTTTCTTGCCACAGTATGTGTCCCTTGTAGCAGCTAGCTGACCCACGTTTCTGATGTGGAAAAGCAGGTAATCTGGAGATTAGTTGTTTTCTGGCAGCGGCCAGCACTGCTTGAGCAACCAATGTGAAGATTAGATACAATAGTGGAATTTCTGGTTCACCTTCAAAATAAAAAGTCCTGTATTGAAACTGATGCAAACGGATACAAATAGTGTAATCATGCCATATTTGGACTAGATAATGCTTAACAAGTTTGTAATATTGTTATATAAATTCAACAGAAGACAATTATTAGTTAATTTGACAAAAACAATTCAAATCAGTCTAAATCGCACTGTGGATGTATTAGACTGCAGAATTGAATTGGGGCATACAGTACGCGTTGTACATCCTTGCCTATGGATCTTGGGTCCATGAAATGTTCACAACTGTGAAGAGTTCACACAAATATCTTCAAAAAGGTGATGCAAAAAAAGGCCAAAGCAAGCAACATGCAGTGACGTCGATCAACCACTGGTGTGTTAGATACCGCCCACAGACATTTGATTGACACGGCCTCATTATCACATTGGAGGAAGAAATACACAAATATATACATTAATGAAGTGAATTAAAGTTTTAAAACTATTTGAAATAAGGTAAATAGTTTAATACATGCAGATACATAGAGAAAAGGAAAGCCAGTATTTTTGTAATTCCTTGCTTATTTATTTAATTATGTGTGGATGCATTTATTTATTTATTATTATGGCAGGTTTGGTCCTCCATATGGAGCAAAACATTTTACATTTCTTTCAGAAGTCTACTCACTTTAAAACCAACTTGTTGTGTTATTTCTCAAACATCCCAACAAGCAGAAAATAACCAAACCAACATGACCCAGTAGCTGTGAACAATCTATTGGGCTGGGAAAATAACCAAACCAAAATGACCCAGTAGCTGTGAACAATCTATTGGGTTGGGAAAATAACCCACCGTCTCGTTGTTGTGTAGACCCTCCCACAGTTCAGAACCTCACCGGATTATTACAGCCTGCTGATTAAGTCACGCAGATGGTATTAAAACACGTCAGTCAGAGGGTTCAATACTAGGTAACAGTCGTTCCTTCGGCTCATTATTTTCACCCACGATACTATCGTTTATCTCTCCGGACGACACTGGTTATATGCGCAATAGGGAGTCATCCGTTTTTACCGGACACCGCTGGACACTCTCTTCTCACAGACACAGGTAGGCTAAGCACGTACGGCCGTGTGTGTTCATTTTGCTTTAATTTGTTTTGTTGCAACTCAAGTTTATAGAATTGATTGATATTCGGATTTGGGAGAATGCAGAGAAGTTGATGCGCTCTCGGCGAGCTGCTACTCTATTGTTTGAGTAACTCTTTTCACAAGTCAGGGACCAGGAGAAACATATAGGAGGCATGGTATGGCCTTAGGGGGTGTTATAGGGGTGTTATGGGGGCATTATGTGGGTGTTATAGGGGTATTATATGGGTGTTATGGGGGTATTATATGGGTGTAAGAGGGTTATTATAGGGGTGTTATAGGAGTGTTATAGGGTTATAGGGGTGTTATAGGGGTGTTACAGGGGCATTGTTATAGGGGTGGTATAGGGGTATTATTATAGGGGTATTATAGGGTTATTATAGGGGTGTTATAGGGTTATTATGGGGGTGTTATAGGGGTATTATAGGGTTATTATAGGTGTATTATAGGGGTGTTATAGGGGTGTTATAGGGGTGTTATAGGGGTGTTATAGAGGTATTATAGGTGTATTATAGGGGTGTTATAGGGGTGTTATAGGGTTATTATAGGGTTATTATAGGTGTATTATAGGGGTGTTATAGGGGTGTTATAGGGGTGTTATAGAGGTATTATAGGTGTATTATAGGGGTGTTATAGGGGTGTTATAGGGGTATTATAGGGTTATTATAGGTGTATTATAGGGGTGTTATAGGGGTGTTATAGAGGTATTATAGGTGTATTATAGGGGTGTTATAGGGGTGTTATAGGGGTATTATAGGGGTATTATAGGGGTGTTATAGGGTTATTATGGGGGTGTTATAGGGGTATTATAGGGTTATTATAGGTGTATTATAGGGGTGTTATAAGGGTGTTATAGGGGTGTTATAGAGGTATTATAGGTGTATTATAGGGGTGTTATAGGGGTGTAATAGGGGTATTATAGGGTTATTATAGGTGTATTATAGGGGTGTTATAGGGGTGTTATAGAGGTATTATTAAAGGGGTGTTATAGGGGTGTTATAGAGGTATTATTAAAGGGGTGTTATAGGGGTGTTATAGAGGTATTATTAAAGGGGTGTTATAGGGGTGTTATAGAGGTATTATTAAAGGGGTGTTATAGGGTTATTATGGGGGGTGTTATTTATTATAGGTGTATTATCATAGGGTTATTTTGAGGGTGGTATAGGGGTATTATTATAGGGGTGTTATAGGGGTGTTATAGGGGGTAATTATAGGGGTGTTATATGGGTGTTATAGGGGGTAATTATAGGGGTGTTATATGGGTGTTATAGTGGTATTATTAAAGGGGTGTTATATGAGTGTTATAGGGGTATTATATGAGTGTTATAAGGGTGTTGTATGGGTATTATAAGGGTGTTATATGGGTATTATTATAGGGGTATTATATGAGTGTTATAGGGGTGCTATAGGGGTATAATAAGGGTGTTATAGGGGTATTATAAGGGTGTTATAGGGGTATTATTAAAGGGGTGTTATAGGGGTGTTATAGGGGTATTATTATAGGGGTATTATATGAGTGTTATACGGGTATTATATGAGTGTTATAGGGGTGTTATAGGGGTATTATAAGGGTGTTATAGGAGTGTTATAGGGGGTTATTATAGGGGTATTATATGAGTGTTATAGGGGTATTATATGAGTGTTATAGGGGTGTTATAGGGGTATTATAAGGGTGTTATAGGAGTGTTATAGGGGGTTATTATAGGGATGTTATAGGAGTGTTATAGGGGGTTATTATAGGGGTGTTATAGGGGTGTTCTAGTGGTATTATTAAAGGGGTGTTATAGGGGTGTTGTAGGGGTATTATATGAGTGTTATAAGGGTGTTATAGGGGTATTATATGAGTGTTATAGGGGTGCTATAGGGGTATTATAAGGGTGTTATAGGGGTATTTTAGGGGTATTATATGAGTGTTATAGGGGTGCTATAGGGGTATTATAATGGTGTTATATGGGTATTATAATGGTGTTATAGGGGTATTATATGAGTGTTATAGGGGTGTTATAGGGGTGTTATAGAGGTATTATAGGTGTATTATAGGGGTGTTATAGGGGTGTTATAGAGGTATTATAGGTGTATTATAGGGGTGTTATAGGGGTATTATAGGGTTATTATAGGGGTGTTATAGGGTTATTATGTGGGTGTTATAGGGGTATTATAGGGTTATTATAGGTGTATTATAGGGGTGTTATAGTGGTGTTATAGGGGTGTTATGGAGGTATTATAGGTGTATTATAGGGGTGTTATATGGGTATTATAGGGTTATTATAGGTGTATTATAGGGGTGTTATAGGGGTGTTATAGGGGTGTTATAGAGGTATTATTAAAGGGGTGTTATAGGGGTGTTATAGAGGTATTATTAAAGGGGTGCTATAGGGGTGTTATAGGGGTATTATAAGGGTGTTATATGGGTATTATTATAGGGGTTTTATATGAGTGTTATAGGGGTGCTATAGGGGTATTATAAGGGTGTTATAGGGGTATTATAAGGGTGTTATAGGGGTATTATTAAAGGGGTGTTATAGGGGTGTTATAGGGGTATTATAAGGGTGTTATAGGGGTATTATTAAAGGGGTGTTATAGGGGTGTTATAGGGGTATTATTATAGGGGTATTATATGAGTGTTATACGGGTATTATATGAGTGTTATAGGGGTGTTATAGGGGTATTATAAGGGTGTTATAGGAGTGTTATAGGGGGTTATTATAGGGGTATTATATGAGTGTTATAGGGGTATTATATGAGTGTTATAGGGGTGTTATAGGGGGTTATTATAGGGGTGTTATAGAGGTGTTCTAGTGGTATTATTAAAGGGTGTTATAGGGGTGTTGTAGGGGTATTATATGAGTGTTATAAGGGTGTTATAGGGGTATTATATGAGTGTTATAGGGGTGCTATAGGGGTATTATAAGGGTGTTATAGGGGTATTTTAGGGGTATTATATGAGTGTTGTAGGGGTGCTATAGGGGTATTATAAGGGTGTTATATGGGTATTATAATGGTGTTATAGGGGTATTATATGAGTGTTATAGGGGTATTATAAGGGTGTTATAGGAGTGTTATAGGAGGTTATTATAGGAGTGTTATATGAGTGTTATAGGGGGTTATTATAGGGATGTTATAGGAGTGTTATAGGGGGTTATTATAGGGGTGTTATATGGGTGTTCTAGTGGTATTATTAAAGGGGTGTTATAGGGGTGTTATATGGGGTTATTATAGGGATGTTATAGGAGTGTTATAGGGGGTTATTATAGGGGTGTTATAGGGGTGTTATATGAGTGTTATAGAGGTGTTATAGGAGTGTTATAGGGGGTTATTATAGGGATGTTATAGGATTGTTATAGGGGGTTATTATAGGGGTGTTATAGGGGTGTTATATGAGTGTTATAGAGGTGTTATAGGAGTGTTATATGGGGTTATTATAGGGATGTTATAGGAGTGTTATAGGGGGTTATTATAGTGGTGTTATAGGGGTGTTATATGAGTGTTATAGAGGTGTTATAGGAGTGTTATAGGGGGTTATTATAGGGATGTTATAGAGGTGTTCTAGTGGTATTATTAAAGGGTGTTATAGGGGTGTTATAGGGGGTTATTATAGGGGTGTTATAGAGGTGTTCTAGTGGTATTATTAAAGGGTGTTATAGGGGTGTTATAGGGGGTTATTATAGGGGTGTTATAGAGGTGTTCTAGTGGTATTATTAAAGGGTGTTATAGGGGTGTTGTAGGGGTATTATATGAGTGTTATAAGGGTGTTATAGGGGTATTATATGAGTGTTATAGGGGTGCTATAGGGGTATTATAAGGGTGTTATAGGGGTATTTTAGGGGTATTATATGAGTGTTGTAGGGGTGCTATAGGGGTATTATAAGGGTGTTATATGGGTATTATAATGGTGTTATAGGGGTATTATATGAGTGTTATAGGGGTATTATAAGGGTGTTATAGGAGTGTTATAGGGGGTTATTATAGGAGTGTTATATGAGTGTTATAGGGGGTTATTATAGGGATGTTATAGGAGTGTTATAGGGGGTTATTATAGGGGTGTTATATGGGTGTTCTAGTGGTATTATTAAAGGGGTGTTATAGGGGTGTTATAGGGGGTTATTATAGAGATGTTATAGGAGTGTTATAGGGGGTTATTATAGGGGTGTTATAGGGGTGTTATATGAGTGTTATAGAGGTGTTATAGGAGTGTTATAGGGGGTTATTATAGGGATGTTATAGGATTGTTATAGGGGGTTATTATAGGGGTGTTATAGGGGTGTTATATGAGTGTTATAGAGGTGTTATAGGAGTGTTATATGGGGTTATTATAGGGATGTTATAGGAGTGTTATAGGGGGTTATTATAGTGGTGTTATAGGGGTGTTATATGAGTGTTATAGAGGTGTTATAGGAGTGTTATAGGGGGTTATTATAGGGATGTTATAGGAGTGTTATAGGGGGTTATTATAGGGATGTTATAGGAGTGTTATATGAGTGTTATAGAGGTGTTATAGGAGTGTTATAGGGGGTTATTATAGGGATGTTATAGTTGTGTTATAGGGGGTTATTATAGGGGTGTTATAGGGGTGTTATATGAGTGTTATAGAGGTGTTATAGGAGTGTTATAGGGGGTTATTATAGGGATGTTATAGGAGTGTTATAGGGGGTTATTATAGGGATGTTATAGGAGTGTTATAGGGGGTTATTATAGGGGTGTTATAGGGGGTTATATGAGTGTTATAGAGGTGTTATAGGAGTGTTATAGGGGTTATTATAGGGATGTTATAGGAGTGTTATAGGGGGTTATTATAGGGATGTTATAGGAGTGTTATATGAGTGTTATAGAGGTGTTATAGGAGTGTTATAGGGGGTTATTATAGGGATGTTATAGGAGTGTTATAGGGGGTTATTATAGGGATGTTATAGGAGTGTTATAGGGGGTTATTATAGGGGTGTTATAGGGGGTTATATGAGTGTTATAGAGGTGTTATAGGAGTGTTATAGGGGGTTATTATAGGGATGTTATAGGAGTGTTATAGGGGTGTTATAGGAATGATATAGGCGTGTTATAGGGGTATTTTTATAGTGGAGGTCTGCGCCGTGTATTGACTATCGAGGCCTAAATCAGATCACTATAAGGTACCCGCTACCTCTTATCACCACGGCGTTTGAGT
Source organism: Oncorhynchus masou masou (assembly GCF_036934945.1). Taxonomy (NCBI): domain Eukaryota; kingdom Metazoa; phylum Chordata; class Actinopteri; order Salmoniformes; family Salmonidae; genus Oncorhynchus; species Oncorhynchus masou. The sequence goes on along the minus strand of NW_027010628.1, from coordinate 20,483 downwards.
CAGTGCACGGGACGCGCTACTTCACCAAACTAGATCTCAGGAGTGCGTTACAACCTGGTGTCCGGGAGGGAGACGAGTGGAAGACGGTGTTCAGTACGACCTCAGGGCACTATGAGAACCTCATCATGCTGTACGGGTTGATGAATGCTCCATCAGTCTTCCAAGCCTTTGTAGACAAGATTTTCAGGGACCTGCACGGGCAGGGTGTAGTGGTGTATATTGATGACTCCAGGGCTTTCCCCGAGAGGCATTAGACGAGGGCGGACACTCTTTAATGGCCCAAAGGGGCTGGGTGGACGGTGGCCAGGTATAATTCCAACTGAAGCAGGAAACCCTGGCAGTGAGCAGCCATCATACTCTCTTTCTCATTGACTCTCCTGCGTTTCCCGTGGTACTAGGCCTACCCTGGTTAGCTTGTCATGACCCCACTGTTTCATGGCAATGGAGGGCTCTCATAGGGTGGTCGCAAGAGTGCATGGGGAGGAGTTTAGGGGTTTCAGTAGGTGCTACTATGGCGGAAAGCCCAGACCAGGTCTCCACCGTGCTATATGCGCCGATCATGTGTCCCTAGTGCGCAAGGTGCTTGGTCGACTGTTGGAGCATGACCTGTACTTCAAGGCTGAGAAATGCCTGTTCTTCCAGCAGTCTCCTTCGTAGGGAACCGCATTTCCACATCAGGGGTGGAGATGGAAAATGAGCGCATCTCAGCCGTGCATAATTGGCCGACTCCCACCATGGTAAAGGAGGTGCAGCGGTTTCTAGCGTTTGCCAACTACTACCGGAGGTTTGTCCGGGGCTTTGGTCAGGTAGCGGCTCCCATTACCTCACTGCTGAAAGGGGGACCGGTGCGACTGCAGTGGACAGCTGAGGTGGACAGGGCTTTCAGTCACCTGAGGTTTACCTCGAGTCCCGTGCTGGCTCATCCGGATCCATCTTTGACATTCATAGTGGAGGTGGACGCGTCCAAAACTGGGATAGGAGCCGTGCTCTCTCAGCGCTCGGGTACGCCACCGAAGCTCCGCCCCTGTGCCTTCTTCTCGAGGAAGCTCAGCCCGGCGGAGAGAAACTATGACGTGAAACCCCAAACAGCAAGCAATGCAGGTGTAGAAGCACGGTGGCTAGGAAAAACTCCCTAGAAAGGGCGGAACCTAAGAAGAAACCTAGAGAGGAACCAGGCTATGAGGGGTGGCCAGTCCTCTTCTGGCTGTGCCGGGTGGAGATTATAACAGAACATGGCCAAAATGTTCAAATGTTCATAAATGACCAGCATGGTCAAATAATAATAATCACAGTGGTTGTTGAGGGTGCAACAAGTCAGCACCTTAGGAGTAAATGTCAGTTGGCTTTTCATAGCCGATCATTAAGAGTATCTCTACCGCTCCTGCTGTCTCTAGAGAGTTGAAAACAGCAGGTCTGGGACAGGTAGCACATCCAGTGAACAGGTCAGGGTTCCATAGCAGCAGGCAGAACAGTTGAAATGGGAGCAGCAGCACGGCCAGGTGGACTGGGGACAGCAAGGAGTCATCATGCCAGGTAGTCCTGAGGCATGGTCCTAGGGCTCAGGTCCTCTGAGAGAGAGAAAGAAAGAACGAGAGAATTAGAGAGAGCATACTTAAATTCACAAGAACTCCAGATATAACAGACTGACCCAACCCCCCCGACACATAAACTACTGCAGCATAAATACTGGTGGCTGAGACAGAAGGGGTCAGGAGACACTGTGGCCCCATCCGATGATACTCCCGGACAGGGCCAAATAGGCAGGATATAACCCCACCCACTTTGCCAAAGCACAGCCCCCACACCACTAGAGTGATATCTTCAACCACCAACTTACCATCCTGAGACAAGGCCGAGTATAGCCCACAAAGATCTCCGCCACGGCACAACCCAAGGGGGGGCGCCAACCCAGACAGGAAGATCAACTCAACCCACTCAAGTGATGCACCCTCCTAGGGACGGCATGGAAGAGCACCAGTAAGCCAGCGACTCAGCCCCTGTAATAGGGTTAGAGGCAGAGAATCCCAGTGGAGAGAGGGGAACCGGACAGGCAGAGACAGCAAGGGTGGTTCGTTGCTCCAGAGCCTTTCCGTTCACCTTCACACTCCTGGGCCAGACTACACTCAATCATATGACCTACTGAAGAGATAGGTAGTCTTCAGTAGTCTTCAGTAAAGACTTAAAGGTTGAGACTGCGAGTTGAGTCTACGTCTCTCACATGGGTAGGCAGACCATTCCATAAAAATGGAGGTCTATAGGAGAAAGCCCTGCCTCCAGCTGTTTGCTTAGATATTGTTGGACATTTAGGAGGCCTGCGTCTGGTGACCATAGCGTACGTGTAGGTATGTACGGCAGGACCAAATCGGAAAGATAGGTAGGAGCAAGCCCATGTAATGCTTTGTAGGTTAGCAGTAAAACCTTGAAATCAGCCCTGGGAGTAATATGATCCATTTTTTGTGGTTCTAGTCAGGATTCTAGCAGCTGTGTTTAGCACTAACTGAAGTTTATTTAGTGCTTTATCTGGGTAGCCGGAAAGTAGAGCATTGCAGTAGTCTAATCTAGAATTCACAAAAGCATGGATTTTTGGCCAGAAAGTTTCTGATTTTTGCAATGTCACGAAGATGGATGAAAGCTGTCCTTGAAACAGTCTTGATATGTTCGTCAAAAGAGAGATCAGGGTCCAGAGTAACGCCGAGGTCCTTCACAGTTTTATTTGTGACGACTGTAAAACCATCAGGATTAATTATCAGATTCAACAGCAGATCTCTTTGTTTCTTGGGACCGAGAACAAGCATCTCTGTTTTGTCCGAGTTTAAAAGTAGAATGTTTTCAGCCATCCACTTCCTTATGTCTGAAACACAGGCTTCTAGCGAGGGCAATTTTGGTGCTTCACCATGTTACATTGAAATGTACAGCTGTGTGTCATCCGCATAGCAGTGAAAGTTAACATTATGTTTTTGAATGACATCCCCAAGAGGTAAAATATATAGTGAAAACAATAGTGGTCCTAAAACAGTACCTTGAGGAACACCGAAAGTTACAGTTGATTTGTCAGAGGACAAACCATTCACAGGGACAAACTGATATCTTTCCGACAGATAAGATCTAAACCAGGCCAGAACTTGCCCGTGTAGACCAATTTGGGTTTCCAATCTCTCCAGAAGAATGTGGTGATCGATGGTATCAAAAGCAGCACTAAGGTCTAGGAACACAAGGACAGATGCAGAGCCTCGGTCTGACGCCATTAAAATGTCATTTACCACCTTCACAAGTCCAGTCTCAGTGCTATGATGGGGTCTAAAACCAGACTGAAGCATTTCGTATACATTGTTTCTCTTCAGGAAGGCAGTGAGTTGCTGCGTAACAGCTTTTTCAAAAATGTTTGAGAGGAATGGAAGATTTGATTTAGGCTGATAGTTTTTATATTTTCTGGTTCAAGGTTTGGCATTTTCCCACTTTGCCACTTTTAGTGAGTTTGGTACACATCCGGTGGATAGAGAGCCGTTTATTATGTTCAACATAGGAGGGCCAAGCACAGGAAGCAGCTCTTTCAGTAGTTTAGTTGGAATAGGGTCCAGTATGCAGCTTGAAGGTTTAGAGGCCATGATTATTTTCATCATTGTGTCAAGAGATATAGTACGAAAACACTTGAGTGTCTCTTGATCTTAGGTCCTGGCAGAGTTGTGCAGACTCAGGACAACTGAGCTTTGAAGGAATACGCAGATTTAAAGAGGAGTCTGTAATTTGCTTTCTAATAATCATGATCTTTTCCTCAACTAGGTTCATTAATTTATTACTGCTGAAGTGAAAGCCATCCTCTCTTGGGGAATGCTGTTTTTTAGTTAGCTTTGCGACAGTATCAAAAATGCATTTAGGATTGTTCTTATGATCGACCAGCAGTGAGGGCTCTTCAATACTGCACGGTACTGTCTTTCCAGGCTAGTCAGAAGACTTCTAGTTTGGTGTGGCGCCATTTCCATTCCAATTTTCTCGAAGCTTGCTTCAGAGCTCGGGTATTTTCTGTATACCAGGGAGCTAGTTTCTTGTGACAAATGTTTTTAGTTTTTAGGGGTGCAACTGCATCTAGGGTATTGCGCAAGGTTAAATTGAGTTCCTCAGTTAGGTAGATAATAATTTTTTTTCCTCTGACGTCCTTGGGTAGGCAGAGTGAGTCTGGAAGGGCACCAAGGAATCTTTGGGTTGTCTGAGAATTTATAGCACAACTTTTGATGCTCCTCGGTTGGGGCCTGAGCAAATTATTTGTTGCGATTGCAAACATAATAAAATGGTGGTCCAATAGTCCAGGATTATGAGGAAAAACATTAAGATCCACAACATTTATTCCATGGGACAAAACTAGGTCCAGAGTATGACTGTGAAAGTGAGTAGGTCCAGAGACATGTTGAAAGCCTTTTGGAGTGGGTCTGTGGACTTTTCCATGAGAATATTAAAATCACCAAAAATAGAATATTATCTGCTATGACTACAAGGTCCGATAGGACTGCAGGGAACTCAGTGAGGAATGCTGTACATGGCCCTAGATGCCTGTAAACAGTAGATGTAAAAATTGATTGAGAAGGCTGCATAGATTTCATGACTAAAAGCTCAAAAGACGAAAACCTCTATTTTTTTTCAATAAATTGTAATTTGCTATCGTAAATGTTAGCAACACCTCCGCCTTGCGGGATGCACGGGGGATATGGTCACTAGTGTAGCCAGGAGGAGAGGCCTCATTTAACACAGTAAATTCATCAGGCTTAAGCCATGTTTCAGTCAGGCCAATCACATCAAGATTATGATCAGTGATTAGTTCATTGACTATAACTGCCTTTGAAGTGAGGGATCTAACATTAAGTAGTCCTATTTTGAGATGTGAGATATCACAATCTCTTTCAATAATGGCAGGAATGGAGGAGGTCTTTATTCTCAGGAGATTGCTAAGGCAAACACCGCCATGTTTAGTTTTGCCCAACCCAGGTTGAGGCAGAGACACGGTCTCAATGGGGATAGCTGAGCTGACTACACTGACTGTGCTAGTGGCAGACTCCACTATGCTGGCAGGCTGGCTAACAGCCTGCTGCCTGGCCTGCACCCTATTTCATTGTGGAGCTAGAGGAGTTAGAGCCCTGTCTATGTTGGTAGATAAGATGTGAGCACCCCTCCAGCTAGGATGGAGTCCGTCACTCCTCAGCAGGTCAGGCTTGGTCCTGTTTGTGGGTGAGTCCCAGAAAGAGGGCCAATTATCTACAAATTCTATCTTTTGGGAGGAGCAGAAAACAGTTTTCAACCAGCGATTGAGTTGTGAGACTCTGCTGTTGATCTCATCACTCCCTCTGACTGGGAGGGGGCCAAAGACAATTACTCGATGACAACATTTTTCTAGCTGATTTACAGGCTGAAGCTATGTTGCACTTGGTGACATCTGACTGTTTCATCCTAACATCGTTGGTGCCGATGTGGATAAAATATCTCTATACTTACACTCGCCAGTTTTAGGTTTAGCCAGCACCATCTTCAGATTAGCCTTAACGTTAATAGCCCTGCCCCCTGGTTAACAGTGTATGATCGCTGGATGATTCATTTTAAGTCTAATACTGCGGGTAATGGAGTCACCAATGACTAGGGTTTTCAATTTGTCAGAGCTAATGGTGGGAAGCTTCGAACGTCTCAGACCCAGTAACGGGAGGAGTAGAGACCAGAGAAGGCTCGGCCTCTGACTCCGACTCGCTGCTTAATGGGGAAAACCGGTTGAAAGTTTCTGTCGGCTGAATGATCGACACCGGTTGAGCGTTCCTACAGCATTTCCTTCCAGAAACCATGAGAAAGTTGTCCGGCTGCGGGGACTGTGCCAGGGGATTTATACTACTATCTGTACTTACTGGTGGCACAGACGCCGTTTCATCCTTTCCTACACTGAAATGACCCTTGCCTGATGATTGCATCGGAAGCTGGGCTTGCAGCACAGCTATCCTCGCCGTAAGGCGATCGTTCTCACTTATATTATGAGTACAGCGACTGCAATTAGAAGGCATCATGTTCTGTTACTACTGGTTGGCTGTTGGAGGTCCTGTAGAACCACGTCCAGATACAGCACATGTTAATGTTACTACTGGTTGGCTGTTGGAGGTCCTGTAGAACCACGTCCAGATAAAGCATCATGTTAATGTTACTATTGGTTGGCTGTTGGAGGTCCTGTAGAACCACGTCCAGATAAAGCATCATGTTAATGTTACTACTGGTTGGCTGTTGGAGGTCCTGTAGAACCACGTCCAGATACAGCACATGTTAATGTTACTACTGGTTGGCTGGTGGAGGTCCTGTAGAACCACATCCAGATAAAGCATCATGTTAATGTTACTACTGGTTGGCTGGTGGAGGTCCTATAGAACCACGTCCAGATAAAGCATCATGTTAATGTTACTACTGGTTGGCTGGTGGAGGTCCTGATGAACCATGTCCAGATAAAGCATCATGTTAATGTTACTACTGGTTGGCTGGTGGAGGTCCTATAGAACCACGTCCAGATAAAGCATCATGTTAATGTTACTACTGGTTGGCTGGTGGAGGTCATGTAGAACCACGTCCAGATAAAGCATCATGTTAATGTTACTACTGGTTGGCTGGTGGAGGTCCTGTAGAACCACGTCCAGATAAAGCATCATGTTAATGTTACTACTGGTTGGCTGGTGGAGGTCCTGTAGAACCACGTCCAGATAAAGCATCATGTTAATGTTACTACTGGTTGGCTGGTGGAGGTCCTGTAGAACCACGTCCAGATAAAGCATCATGTTAATGTTACTACTGGTTGGCTGGTGGAGGTCCTGTAGAACCACGTCCAGATAAAGCATCATGTTAATGTTACTACTGGTTGGCTGGTGGAGGTCCTGATGAACCATGTCCAGATAAAGCATCATGTTAATGTTACTACTGGTTGGCTGGTGGAGGTCCTGTAGAACCATGTCCAGATAAAGCATCATGTTAATGTTACTACTGGTTGGCCGGTGGAGGTCCTGATGAACCACGTCCAGATAAAGCATCATGTTAATGTAACTACTGGTTGGCTGGTGGAGGTCCTGTAGAACCACGTCCAGATAAAGCATCATGTTAATGTTACTACTGGTTGGCTGGTGGAGGTCCTGATGAACCATGTCCAGATAAAGCATCATGTTAATGTTACTACTGGTTGGCTGGTGGAGGTCCTGTAGAACCACGTCCAGATAAAGCGTCCGGAGTGAAAAAGTTAAATGGAAAAAAGTTGAGTGGAAAAACTACAAATATAAACGGTGATTAAAAAGTAAAAACCGTAAAGTTGTCAGGTAGCAAAGTAAAGTTGGCAACAAAACGCACAACAGCACATACACAAGTCTCCCTCACAGGGTAACACCACGGTCCTGGTCTCTGTGGACCGTTTCTCTAAGTCCTGCCGTCTCCTCCCTCTGCCCGGTCTCCCTACGGCCCCACAGACTGCAGAGGCCTTGTTAACACGTATTCCAGCACTACGGGGTGCCTGAGGATATGGTGTCTGATCGGGGTGCCTCTCCCCCTTCCAGTGTGTATTGGGGTATCAGCCGGTTCTGTCTCCTTGGCAACAGAGTCAGACCGAGGCTCCTGCGGTGGACGACTGGTTCCGGCGAGCGGAGGAAACCTGCGACACCGCCCATGTTCACCTTCAGCGTGCCGTGCTGAGCCAGAAAGTCGGCGCAGACCGTCACCGCAGTGAGGCCCCGGTGTTAGCACCAGGGGATCGGGTCTGGCTCTCGACCCAAAACCTGCTCCTTCGCCAGCCCTGCCAGAAGCTGGGTCTGCAGTTTGTGGGTTCACCCAGTTCTGTTCTCCTGCGTCAGACTTCTCTGCCACCAATTACGCTCCCCTTACAGTATAATATCTCTGGTGTGTGTATAATTTCTCTCCTGTGTGTATAGTATCTCTGGTGTGTATAGTATCTCTCCTGTGTGTATAGTATCTCTCCTGTCTGTATAATATCTCTGGTGTGTATAGTATCTCTCCTGTGTGTATAGTATCTCTCCTGTGTGTATAATATCTCTGGTGTGTGTGTAATATCTCTCCTGTGTGTATAATATCTCTGGTGTGTGTGTAATATCTCTCCTGTGTGTATAGTATCTCTCCTGTGTGTATAGTATCTCCTGTGTGTATAGTATCTCTCCTGTGTGTATAATATCTCTCCTGTGTGTATAATATCTCTGGTGTGTGTGTAATATCTCTCCTGTGTGTATAATATCTCTGGTGTGTGTGTAATATCTCTCCTGTGTGTATAATATCTCTGGTGTGTGTGTAATATCTCTCCTGTGTGTATAGTATCTCTCCTGTCTGTATAATATCTCTGGTGTGTGTGTAATATCTCTCCTGTGTATATAATATCTCTGGTGTGTGTATAATATCTCTGGTTTGTGTATAATATCTCTGGTTTGTTTATAATATCTCTGGTGAGTGTGTAATATCTCTGGTGTGTGTATAATATCTCTGGTGTGTGTGTAATGTCTCTGGTGTGTGTGTAATGTCTCTGGTGTGTGTATAATATCTCTGGTGTGTGTGTAATATCTCTGGTGTGTGTGTAATGTCTCTGGTGTGTGTGTATAATATCTCTGGTGTGTGTGTAATGTCTCTGGTGTGTGTGTATAATATCTCTGGTGTGTGTGTAATATCTCTGGTGTGTGTGTAATGTCTCTGGTGTGTGTGTATAATATCTCTGGTGTGTGTGTAATGTCTCTGGTGTGTGTGTATAATATCTCTGGTGTGTTCATAATATCTCTGGTGTGTGTGTTTACAGGTGAGAAAATGAGTACAATAAAGAGCAGAGCAGGAAGAGGAGAAGGAAGAGGAGAAGGAGGAGGAGAAGGAGGAGGAATTGGCAAACTCAGGTTATACACCTCTACTGTGTATATATACCTCTACTGTGATTATATACCACTACTGTGTATATATACCTCTACTGTGATTATATACCACTACTGTGTATATACACCTCTACTGTGATTATACACCTCTACTGTGATTATACACCTCTACTGTGATTATACACCTCTACTGTGATTATACACCTCTACTGTGATTATACACCTCTACTGTGATTATACACCTCTACTGTGTATATATACCTCTACTGTGATTATACACCTCTACTGTGTATATATAACTATACTGTGATTATACACCTCTACTGTGTATATATAACTATACTGTGATTATACACCTCTACTGTGTATATATAACTATACTGTGATTATACACCTCTACTGTGTATATATAACTATACTGTGATTATACACCTCTACTGTGTATATATAACTATACTGTGATTATACACCTCTACTGTGATTATACACCTCTACTGTGATTATACACCTCTACTGTGATTATACACCTCTACTGTGATTATACACCTCTACTGTGATTATACACCTCTACTGTGATTATACACCTCTACTGTGATTATACACCTCTACTGTGATTATACACCTCTACTGTGTATATACACCTCTACTGTGATTATACACCTCTACTGTGTATATATAACTATACTGTGATTATACACCTCTACTGTGTATATACACCTCTACTGTGATTATACACCTCTACTGTGTATATATAACTATACTGTGATTATACACCTCTACTGTGTATATACACCTCTACTGTGATTATACACCTCTACTGTGTATATATAACTATACTGTGATTATACACCTCTACTGTGTATATATAACTATACTGTGATTATACACCTCTACTGTGATTATACACCTCTACTGTGTATATATAACTATACTGTGATTATACACCTCTACTGTGTATATATAACTATACTGTGATTATACACCTCTACTGTGTATATATAACTATACTGTGATTATACACCTCTACTGTGATTATACACCTCTACTGTGTATATATAACTATACTGTGATTATACACCTCTACTGTGAATATACACCTCTACTGTGATTATACACCTCTACTGTGATTATACACCTCTACTGTGTATATATAACTATACTGTGATTATACACCTCTACTGTGATTATATAATCATAATCACCTCTACTGTGATTATACACCTCTACTGTGATTATATAATCATAATCACCTCTACTGTGATTATACACCTCTACTGTGTATATATAACTATACTGTGATTATACACCTCTACTGTGATTATATAATCATAATCACCTCTACTGTGATTATACACCTCTACTGTGATTATACACCTCTACTGTGATTATACACCTCTACTGTGTATATATAACTATACTGTGATTATACACCTCTACTGTGATTATATAATCATAATCACCTCTACTGTGATTATACACCTCTACTGTGATTATATAATCATAATCACCTCTACTGTGATTATACACCTCTACTGTGTATATATAACTATACTGTGATTATACACCTCTACTGTGATTATATAATCATAATCACCTCTACTGTGATTATACACCTCTACTGTGATTATACACCTCTACTGTGATTATACACCTCTACTGTGTATATATAACTATACTGTGATTATACACCTCTACTGTGATTATATAATCATAATCACCTCTACTGTGATTATACACCTCTACTGTGATTATACACCTCTACTGTGATTATACACCTCTACCGTGTATATACACCTCTACTGTGATTATACACCTCTACTGTGATTATACACCTCTACTGTGTATATATAACTATACTGTGATTATACACCTCTACTGTGATTATACACCTCTACTGTGTATATATAACTATACTGTGATTATACACCTCTACTGTGATTATATAATCATAATCACCTCTACTGTGATTATACACCTCTACTGTGATTATACACCTCTACTGTGATTATACACCTCTACTGTGTATATATAACTATACTGTGATTATACACCTCTACTGTGATTATACACCTCTACTGTGTATATACACCTCTACTGTGATTATACACCTCTACTGTGTATATATAACTATACTGTGATTATACACCTCTACTGTGTATATATAACTATACTGTGATTATACACCTCTACTGTGAATATACACCTCTACTGTGTATATATAACTATACTGTGATTATACACCTCTACTGTGTAAATATAACTATACTGTGATTATACACCTCTACTGTGTATATATAACTATACTGTGATTATACACCTCTACTGTGTATATACACCTCTACTGTGATTATACACCTCTACTGTGTATATATAACTATACTGTGATTATACACCTCTACTGTGTATATATAACTATACTGTGATTATACACCTCTACTGTGTATATATAACTATACTGTGATTATACACCTCTACTGTGATTATATAATCATAATCACCTCTACTGTGATTATACACCTCTACTGTGTAGATATATATCTCTCTCTCTCTCTCTCTCTCTATTAAAGAGCAACGCTCTGGTGTATCTGGGAGCCCCCGCGAACGGCCAGACTAATAAACCTGATTTAGAGTTACCCAACCTCCTTCCTCTGGAAGGAGCTTAAAGGTGAACGGCGAATGGAACCTTCAGAATAAAGAATGTTAAGATGATTTAGTTCTACCAGAGTTCTGTAATAATCCGTTATAGTACGTCGACCTCATCAACCTCTGACCAGAGCAGATCAGAAAAGGTAAAGAATGTGTGTTTAACAGTCTGCATGTGACAGTGTTACACACAGAGCGGGGAGGGTAGAGTGGGAGGTAGAGCGGGGGGGGGTGAGAAAAGGAGGACAGGATAGGTAGGAGGAGGGGTAGAGGAGAGGTAGAGCTGGGGAGGGAGGGGTAGGGGAGAGGTAGAGCTGGGGAAGGAGGGGTACAGGAGAGGTAGAGCTGGGGAAGGAGGGGTACAGGAGAGGTAGAGGAGAGGTAGAGCTGGGGAAGGAGGGGTACAGGAGAGGTAGAGCTGGGGAAGGAGGGGTAGAGGAGAGGTAGAGCTGGGGAAGGAGGGGTAGAGGAGAGGTAGAGCTGGGGAAGGAGAGGTAGAGGAGAGGTAGAGCTGGGGAAGGAGGGGTACAGGAGAGGTAGAGCTGGGAAAGGAGGGGTACAGGAGAGGTAGAGCTGGGGAAGGAGAGGTAGAGGAGAGGTAGAGCTGGGGAAGGAGGGGTACAGGAGAGGTAGAGCTGGGAAAGGAGGGGTACAGGAGAGGTAGAGCTGGGGAAGGAGAGGTAGAGGAGAGGTAGAGCTGGGGAAGGAGGGGTACAGGAGAGGTAGAGCTGGGGAAGGAGGGGTACAGGAGAGGTAGAGGAGAGGTAGAGCTGGGGAAGGAGGGGTACAGGAGGGGTAGAGGAGAGGTAGAGCTGGGGAAGGAGGGGTACAGGAGAGGTAGAGCTGGGAAAGGAGGGGTACAGGAGATTTAGAGCTGGGGAATGAGGGGTAGAGGAGAGGTAGAGCTGGGGAAGGAGGGGTAGAGGAGAGGTAGAGCTGGGAAGGAGGGGTAGAGGAGAGGTAGAGCTGGGGAAGGAGGGAAAAGGAAAGACAACGGAACAGGTTTTTAGAAATTTTAGCAAATGTATTGAAAATAAAAAACTGAAATATCACATTTACATAAGTTTGTAGACCCTTTATTCACTACGTTGTTGAAGCACCTTTGGCAGTGACTACAGCCTCAAATCTTTTTGGGTATGACGCTACCAGCTTGGCACACCTGTATTTGGGGAGTTTCTCCCATTCTTCTCTGCAGATCCTCTCAAGCTCTGTCAGGTTGGATGGGGACTATTGATGCACAGCTATTTTCAGGTCTGTCCAGAGATATTTGATCGGGTTCAAGTCCGGGCTCTGGCTGGGCCATTCAAGCACATTCAGAGACTTGTCCCAAAGCCACTCCTGCGTTGTCTTGGCTGTGTGCTTAGGGTCATTGTCCTGTTGGAAGGTGAATCTTTTCTCCAGTCTGAGTTACTGAGTGCTCTGGAGCAGTTTTTCATCAAGGATCTCTCTGTACTTGGCTCCATTCATCTTTCCTGACGAGTCTCCCAATCCCTGCCCAAAAAAACATCCCCACAGCATGATGCTGCCACCACCACGCTTCACCGTAGGGATGATGCCATGTTTCCTTGAGACGTGACGCTTGGTATTCATGCCAAAGTGTTCAATCTTGGTTTCATCAGACCAGAGACTCTTGTTTCTCATGGTCTGAGAGTCTTTAAGTGGCTTTTGTCAAACTCCTAGCCGGTTGTTGAAGCCTCTCAAACCTAATCCAGGTAGAAGCAGGAATTCCCCAGGGTAGCTGTTTAGGCCACTTGCTTTTTTCAATCAGTGTGTCTATGTATGCGGATTACTCAACACTATACACGTCAGCTACAACAGCGACAGAAATGACTGCAACATTTAACAAAGAGCTGCAGTTAGTTTCAGAATGGGTGGCAAGGAATATGTTACTCCTAAATATTTCTAAAACAAAAAGCATGGTATTTGGGACAAATCATTCACGAAACCCTAAACCTCAACTACATCTCATAATGAATAATGTGGAAATTGAGCAAATTGAGGAGACTAAACTGCTTGGAGTAACCCTGGATTGTAATCTGTCATGGTCAAAACATTGATACAGTAGCTAAGATGGGGAGAAGTCTGTCTATAATAAATTCTACCTTCTCAACAACACTATCAACAAGGCAGGTCCTAATGGCCCTAGTTTCTACCTTCTCAACAACACTATCAACAAGGCAGGTCCTACAGACCCTAGTTTCTACCTTCTTATCAACACTATCAACAAGGCAGGTCCTACAGGCCCTAGTTTCTACCATCTTAACAACACTATCAACAAGGCAGGTCCTACAGGCCCTAGTTTCTACCTTCTTATCAACACTATCAACAAGGCAGGTCCTACAGGCCCTAGTTTCTACCTTCTTAACAACACTATCAACAAGGCAGGTCCTACTGGCCCTAATTTCTACCTTCTTAACAACACTATCAACAAGGCAGGTCCTACAGGCCCTAGTTTCTACCTTCTTAACAACACTATCAAAAAGGCAGGTCCTACAGGCTCTAGTTTCTACCTTCTTAACAACACTATCAACAAGGCAGGTCCTACAGGCCCTAGTTTCTACCTTCTTAACAACACTATCAACAAGGCAGATCCTACAGGCCCTAGTTTCTACCTTCTTAACAACACTATCAACAAGGCAGGTCCTACAGGCTCTAGTTTCTACCTTCTTAACAACACTATCAACAAGGCAGGTCCTAAGGTCCTAGTTTGTACCTTCTTAACAGCACTATCAACAAGTCCTAGGCCCTAGTTTCTACCTTCTTAACAGCACTATCAACAAGGCAGATCCTACAGGCCCTAGTTTCTACCTGTTCAGCTGTGTGGGCAAAAAGAGGGACTTGGTAAAATCTCAGAACGTGACTGGCTCTTATGTATACACAGAGAGCTAACATTAATAATATGCATGTCAATCTCTCCTGGCTCAAATTGGAGGAGATATTGACTTCATCATTATTTGTTTTTGTAAAATTCATGTAAATAAGCTATTCCTGTATTTTATTTGTAATAAATTAGCAAAAATGTCTAAAACCCGTTTTTTTCACTTTGTCATTATGGGGTACTGTATATATTTTTTACAATAATCAAAAAATCTCTCTCTCTCTCTCTCTTTCTCTCTCCCTCTCTCTCGGTCCATTGCAGCAACAGTTGTCAGTGTTAATGAGTAGATTGAAGCATTAATATTGAAACTCTTACATGGTGTGACGTCACCTAGTCCTGAAACAATACCCTCTGTGATGGTGGATTACACACACACACACACACACACACACACACACACACACACACACACACACACACACACACACACACACACACACACACACACACACACACACACACACACACACACACACACACACACACACACACACACACACACACACACACACACACACACACACACACACACACACACACACACACCTTTTCACGTGGCTCTCTCCTGCTCCAGATTATTGTCCTAATCTCACACGTTCTCTCCATCACTCGTTCGCCTGCGTCACCAAAACTCTGTCGCTCTCAGTGAGTCGTCCAGTCACTCCACACTCACACAGACACGGAGGATAGCACACACGGAGGACAAGACACACAGAGGACACGACACATGGAGGACAGGACAGAAAGAGGACAGGACATAAAGGCAGCAGACTACAGTTAATTCTGGGCCTCTTCTGAGGGAGG
Source organism: Oncorhynchus masou masou (assembly GCF_036934945.1). NCBI lineage: Eukaryota > Metazoa > Chordata > Actinopteri > Salmoniformes > Salmonidae > Oncorhynchus > Oncorhynchus masou. Next base: position 5,303 of record NW_027010628.1, on the reverse strand, counting down.
ATCTCCTGGATCTACTGGAAGACAACCCAGATTAGATCATCTCAGAAGATTAAAACCTCCAACTGAGACTGACAGTTTGCTGCTAGCAGGAGGAATCCACTAGCAAGCCAATCAACAAGAAGCAAAAGAATCACAGACTGGGTTCTATGGGAGGCCAGGTCTGTTGTGTGTGAACGATACAAAGAGGACCTGATGAAAGAGAGAGGAGCCACTGCTACGACGTTGGTTTAGCAAGAAGCTGACGGTCTAAAAAAGCTGAGACCAGTAAGGTAGCTGCCCCTGGACCATCAGTCATAGAAGAGG